>NC_044013.1:30603281-30841622 GCF_900496995.4 Aquila chrysaetos chrysaetos | reverse complement strand
CCCTGTCACCACACAACCTCTGGGCACATACTGTATTTGCACTGCTGGGCAGTGCAGTAGCATTTGTATGGACTCGATGTTGCCCTGCTTTCAGGCTGTAGCTAACTTTATCCAATTGCAAAAATACTTGGATCTTAGGTTGTCTGTCTCAAAATCCCTGGCATGCTGGTCTGTGTTGCCATGCATGGTGTACTGCATAGAGCCCTGTGACACTGCAGCAAAAGAAACTGGCAGCTTTTTTTGTACACAAGTAAAGCTCTCTGCTGAATCTTACATTTGTAGACACACTCAGTGACCTGTATACTCTTTGTATAGTTCATGTCACTTTGAATCTTCCAGCTCTATTTTAAGCTGGGCTTCTCTGCTGCCTGTTCCTGCTGCTTTATTATGCTACTGCTGCTTCCTCACCAGCCCCATTGCTCTTTGGCTTGCAATTCCTAGGGAGAGCTTTGCAGCATGCCTTGCCATTTGAATCCAATGTATTCGTTGGATATTATTCATCCACCACTAATGGATTTTCAGCCTAGAATAAACACGATATGTTTGTTTCACCGTGGAAAAAAGAAAGGCTTGGAGACCTGTAGGAGAATCCAATTTAATAATCCTCCAGTAATGGTGGGAAAGGTCAGAGATAAAAAGGTTCCCCTGTTTGGCAGCAGATCATTCACAAAAGATTGTCTTGTCTGCTCAAAGATAATTGAGGAACCAGTTTGGACTTCCTCTCAAAACAAAGAGTTTTCCCAAATTTTTAACATCTTTTCAATAATTCTCAAATCTGATGGTTCAGCTTTTACAGTGGAAAATAATCACCCATACATCCAGGTTAGTCATTGCAGAAGAAATACAGAAAGGACTTCCTACTGGTGGAGCTGGGCATTTAGCTTTTTTTTTTCTCTGTGATAGTCTCCCTCACAAAGCTGTGATCTGCTGCCCTTCCTTGCAGACAGTCTCCCTCAGTGGCCTGTTCTCTACTTTGAGGTCCTCTCCCTGGATTTCTGGCAGAGGTGTTACATTGAAGGACATGGTTCCTTGGTGGTGCCAGCATCTCCAGGTAAAACATACTTGGGTCATTATGTTAATTGTCTGTGATAATGAGTTGAGTGATTCTATTAGGAATTAATTCAGCTGGTCATGGGGAGGCTTTGCCTTTGCATACTGGAGGGGATAGTTAGCTCTCTGTGGGTGTTTTAGGTTAGTTTTGATGATTGCCGAGAAGGTAAACACACACTGACTGTAAAGGAAAAAAACAAGCATTTTATTAACTACGCACATGCATTATGCTAAGGGTATCTTACAAAGCAAAAAAACTATTAACATACCGATCCAAGGACTGTGAAGAAGATTAACCTTCCGTACATTCTTGTGCCATCTTGCGCCGCGAGCTCAGCCCCGCAGTTGGTAGGTGCCAGCGTTACGTGGGGGTCCCCACGCAGGCAACGGTGACCTTGCTGTTCACTGGGCCACTGCTCTTCGGAAAACACCAGTATTTTATACACTTGTGGATGAACGGGTGTCGACACTTGTGGCCAATGATTGCCGAAACACGCCTCGATTGCAACATGGGTAGCCTATGGCACATGTGCCCACTGTTCAGGCGCGCTGCACGTGCCATAGCCATCCCTTCTATTGGTTCATGGGCTCTGTACACGCATCAGTCATGTTGCTCTAACCAATAGCAGGACTTTTGCAAGGTAAGCAAAATTATTTGTGGTGCCTTGTATTCCTCCATTATTGCATGTACTACCTCCCCTAACATTGCTCAACCTCCTTATCCCCGTGGTCAGCATTTCAAACAATAGACAATAAACTATCTGTTCCCTGTGCTGACTGCTGTTTTTAGTTATCTACTTCTTACTCAGTGTTCATCCATGGACCAAAATTCCATCTTTTAACCCTTCCGTACACAGTGGGGCAACAAAGAAGGATTTGATGCATCCTGCACCATTCCGCCTTGTTGTTAGAGCCGCATCATGTGTTGCTGTCCTTGCTCCTTCAGTGGTTCCGTCACAAGGTCTCGTGTGATAAAGCTCTGGGGTGATGCTGTATATCCATGTTTACAATAGCTGTAGCCCTCTCTGTCCCACATGGAATCTGAAGGTCACAACTATTCTGACACTCCCATGTAGTAAGGAGATGCTCCTCATGGGTACTTTCAACAATGGCTGTGTGACTGTGTGGGGCTGACTCATTGGGAAAATGTTACAGAGATACCATGCAGTGTTTCCATTTCCAGCCTACTGCAGTTTGGGTCAGCAGGTATCCATCTACCATGATGTCCTTTGTGACTCTGAATAGATTGTTGGTTATAGCTGCTAAGCTGTCCTATTGTCCTGGGTCAGGTCTCCACATGCTCACCATCCCTACCTGGTGCCCCGTGGAGCTGGGGACAGTTGCTGAGCTGAGGAGATTTTTCATTGGTGGATCTCCTGAGCTGGAGGACATAACATACATCAGGATACCATCAACCTTCAAGGTGGGCTCAGCTGCAGGGCGTTGCTCTTGCTGGGAGATGGTAGATTATGCTCTCAGCTTCAGGTGTCTGTGGACAGCCTGGACCAGATTTGAACAAGGATGAGCTGGTGGTCCTCTCCCTCTGACTAAAGAATGTCTCCTTTGTGAGAGTTGTGATCATGAATAGAGGAATGGGCAAATGCTGAGGCAGAGCTCTCTGCCTTCTTAGGTGTGTGCAGCTTAGAGAAGTGGGTGAACGTGGAGCAAAGCCTTGACTTACCATTTCCTGTGCTGGCCCTGTCCAGGAAGTGTCTGTCAGGTCAGCATTTGTTACCAGCTAAAGACTTCTTCCTATGTTTTTGTAAGGATTCTGGGCTGTACTGTGGCTGGAACAGTTTCCTGAAGCCAGAAGCCGATAGGTATGAGGCAGGCAGAAATTTCATGTTCTTAAGAAAGCTGCAGAGGTGCTTGCTGATGTAATGAGCAAGTTGATCTTAGTAGCAACTTTGTGTGGGAATGCCTTTGTGCAGTTGTTGAAACCTTCATCCAGGACTGCACTATCAGCTTGCTAGTGTTTAGGTCCTGCCCCTCAGCCAGCACAGCCTGGAACCATCTGCCCTTCTTTCTGGTCTCACTTTCTGTGTGCAGCGGGAAAGGGAGAGATTGTGCTCACAGGAGTTCATGCTCTTGGTGGGGCATGCTCATTTTTTTGCTAGGGTCAGCTTGCTGCAGCAGGTTGCAGGCTGTGGTTACTCTAACTTGTACCGTCTTTGCAGGAAAAGCATCTGAGCTGCTTTGGTTTTCGCACAGAGACAACTGGGAGTGTCACGTTCAGGCTAAACAAGTGCAGCAAAGTGAGTACGAGCTCCATCTTGTGTGCTGTGTTTTACCAGGCCTGACCTATTGTACTTCTGTGCAGAGCCTTTCTGGAAACCAGTGCCCTGAGGCAGTGTGTACTGGACTGGCTTTGGAGGCTTCAGCCAGCACAGTTCTGTCTACAATGTTTTGGGTAGGGCTTTCATTGTCCTTGACTAGCCTTTGGCTCACTTTTGCCCCCTTTTTACAGAGTGGACAGGATATTTCAAGAGGATCTATTACTGTGGGGATAACTGTCCCCCCCGTGAACTCTCTGAGTGCATAGCAGTGGTTAATATTCAGATCTGAGCTGGAAACTTCAGGAGGCTTCAGCCCTCAGCAGGCAGGAGGGATAACCGTTCTGTGAGGGCAAAGCCTAGGCTGGGCTGCCCAGTCTTGCCCGGCACTGAGCAAAGCTTGTGGCACTGATGCACAGGCTCTGTCTCTGATTCCATTATGCACAGAGCAAAGACAGTGCTAGAAATAAGTGAAGAGAGCAGCAAGGACCAAGTGCTTCGTTGGTGGAACTTAATAATAGGAAGTGAGACTCCTGCTCCAGGAGAGCTGATGTTCAGTGGACAGACTCATCCCTTCCCTGAGGCTGTATGATGCATTCTGTCACCTGCAGAGGCTTTCCAGAGGGCACAGCACCAGATGCAGGAAGCACGCGAGAGGCTTCCTCAAGACCTCATCAGCACATCTGCCTCCACTGTGCACCAGTCACAGGAACCATGATTGACCACCTCCACTCTCTGGGAGCATTTAGCATCTTCTCTCTGACACAAGCTCCCGTTGTTCAAGTAGGACTCACAGCGCTGGTGACTGGAAGCTTTCAAAACCCTTCCGTTGTCGTTTTCCTTGGGTGGAGGAAGGAGTTGTAACACATAGAGACCCAGAATCTTTGCATTTCCATGGAAACCTGTGGAAGAAGCACCATGTCTTCAAGGCATTTTGTTAACCAGGAACTAACAATACAGCCAATTGTCCACATTTTTGCTGAGTAGACTAAAATACTGACATGGGACCTGTGACACCTTTAACACCTTTTCAGGAATTGAATAGCAAAATGATTAGAAAAATTTCAAGTCTACATGACTTGGTAGATTTAGTTTTCTTCCTAAAGAAGAGGGTGATGTTGAAGGTCAAGGCATGAATGCTGTTTGAGATTTAATGAAATGAGTAGATAACTTCTTGAGAAGTGCTGATAATCATTGTCAGCATTTGTACGTATGGGTCAGTCAATACTAAAATGAATCTGTTCCAACTGTGCCTTAAGATTGATTCATTCCTAGAGAGAGAGAGCTCTCTGCCACATGTAATATACAAAATCAAAGCAAAGGAGTGACGTTTGACAGATTGAGAACTGGAGAAAAGGGTTACATTTTGTATTGCCTTGTGTGTGCTCATGACATTTCTGGCTCTGCAGTAATGAGCAGGAGGATTCTATGTTCAAGAATACAACTGAAAACTCACATTCCCCTTAGTTCATAGAAGAGCTTTGGCTGCGGCTGGACAGTTTGCAGACAATAAGAGCCGATTATAACATTTGCACATCAGCTGAACTTTGAACTATTCAAGCTGTTCATTTGAGCTACGGTTCATTGTTCCATCTCTGATTGCAGTACACTGCATTGCTTCCTGGGGAAGCATGGGTGTACCCAGTTTTTCCCAGTTTCTTCTGTTCTTTTCTCAGACTTTTTTTTTTCCTGTTTTTGATACTGTCTTAAGTTCACAGAAGTGAGGCTAGCTGAAGACTGACAGTGCTGTGTTGATTTGTGCATGAGTCACATTTCCATGTGTTCTCCTCTGCTTCTAACACATGGCATAGGAAGAAAAGTCTCGGGCTGAGATCATGCATGTCTGAATGTGTCTGTAAAGTTAGAATTCACAGGCAGAATATGAAATAGGAATTGGCCCTCCTCCTTTTGCTCTGCACGTTCTTCCTTCACAGGGAACATGACACTTGTGGCTGCAGCAATGTGTGTGATATTGTTAGAACATCCCCCTCTTTCCTGCTGCTCCATTGTCTTCCTCACTCCCTTCTTGCCTTTTTGATCCTGTCCCAGCCTTCACTGGGAAAACCAAACTCCTAGCTTTGTACCTCCTTCACCTTTGTTGTAATTCCTAGATCTGTTTAGCAGCTTGAATGTGTCTGGTACTTTCAATTATAAAAGGATTTTTTGCTCACCTTCCTCACCTGCTACCCCTCCTTTTTGATGGAAGAGTGTGTATTAGATAGCATGGCCTGTTAAGCAGAGCACAGTGTCCTTGGCCTCAAGCTGGATGTTGTGTCTTGTGCATGAGTCAGTTCTCCACTTACTTAGGTTTTTGATGTGATGGCACACGCCCAGTTCTGGAGGAGCAGATTTGAGGTGTGTGCGCTATCATGGTCTTTACTGATCTAGTCACATTTCACAGAGATTGACCCACTCAGTGCCCAGGATGAAAAGCGTTCAGTGAGTATGTAGCGCTTGCTATCTCTTTTTTTATCATAGTTCACATCATGGCCCTGTATGTTTATTGCATGCTATCTAAGCAATACTTAATTTCCTTGTTGTTGTTTCTGTTGTGCTTATTGCTAATAGCTGAATTGCATGTTTCTGAAACCCTTTTCAGGATTGACTTACAAGGTCAAGAGAATATTCTTTTTTATGAATAAAGTATCAAAACACCTTTCTGATGGAGATGATGTCAAAGGCAGATCCTGTTAGAGAGTGGACTCTTCTGATTATATGATCAGGTTTCCGACTCGTGCTCCTTGCTCAGCACATTTTTATGGCAGGATATGGTGTATTGAGTGTTGAGATTACACAGAGGCACAGTAAGATTTACATAATGATACTAGTTTTGCTAGTTAAAACTCTGAATAGTGTAAAATCTTGCAGAAACTCAAGAGAGCAAAATTTGAAAATAAAAAATTATTATAACCAAAGAAGTAATCGTTCCAAAGTAAGATATTGTTAGCAGTTTTTCACCTTCATACTTGCAGCCTCCTCTGCCTGACAGAACAAAATGGTGCTCACAGAAGGTGTTTTGGAGAAAGCCTTCAGCAAGTGTTCTTTCAGTATGCCCTTTTATAAATGAAACTAGCAAATTTCCATATACATGTACATGTATGAAAATGTCACTGATCTTTTAATAAAACTGGCATTTGGTGCAGGGCTTGTGCTCTGAGCTTGCTGAGGAGCCTGGCCAGCTGGAAAGGGGGTCATGCATCCACCACGTATGCACAGATGAAATAGGAGCTGGCCCATGGCGACAGGCAGAAAGGGAGGCCAGTGATCTCCCGGGAGCTGTGAGGTTTTCCCCTGTGCAAAAATGTCCCTACACTTTGCACCAGAGGGGTACCTTTGCAGTGAAGCTCAACAGGAGAAGGGAGAGGAAGGGGCAGTTGTGGGTGCAAAAGAGCTTGGGATGGGAGGGCTCTAGTTAATAAGACAGGGGAGCCTGGCAGACTGGGCAATGCCATGAACTGAAGATGGAGGGGGGCTGGAGGGCAGGAGGAGCCTGCAGCAAGCGCAGACTAGGCAGTGCTTCAGACTCTTGGGGGGACTATAGCGGGCCTAGCAGTGAGAGTTGGAGGTTGGTGCTGTCCATGGTGCACGGCCAGCAGCTCTGACTATATAAGCTGCAGCAAAGTAGCTGGGTTCTCTTGAGCTTTGTAGGGGCAGACTGGGGCTTGCGATGGTTTTTTTGAGTGCCAGCTGAACTTCCAGCTGAACGGGCTGGAATCCTGCAACCTTACCAGTGATGTGGTCTGCGCAGGGGCAGGAGCCAGCTGAAAGTCCCTAGGGGCCTTCCAGGCATCTCATTAAATAAACTATGCAAACAAAGGGTAATTGCAGAAATGCTGGCTTGGTGGATGAAAAGGCTGTGGACAGTTGGCAGGGCTTGCGTGATGCAAATCAGCAGCCATTAGAAATTCCAGTGTAAATGTATCAGAAAAAAAGAAAAACTAGAAATAAGTCATTCACGTGACTGGGGGAGCAGCTTTCCACCAGAGAAGTCAGACCCCAGGAATGGCTTTCGCTCTCAACTGAGGAAGATTTGAGCTGTGATTATAACTTCAAACTAGAGCCTTGCCAGCAAAACTCAAACACCTCTTTGGCTTGGTCCCATCCCAGTGCTTGTGATGAACTGGGGACACAGTGTTATTCTCCTGATGTGACGGCAGGGGACATTCTGGCCTGGGAGGGTGGGCTGTGCTGCCTGCTTTCCATGCTGTCATCCCAGCAGCCAGAGGTTGTGCAGCTGAGGTGTGTGTTTGGGAAGGATGTTGGGCTGTGTGTGAAGCAGAGCTGCAAGCTCTGGAGGAGAAGGAGCTGCAGCAAGCACATGTCCTACAGAGATTGTCTTGCTGCTGCATGGTGCGTGGGGAGGGAGAGGTGTGTTTTATCTACGCTGTGGGTTTAAGGGGTCATTATTAAACAACTACCAGAGGGTGTTTGTTGGCTCGATATATTTTAATTTTAGCCACTGGGTTGGAGTATCAGAGGAAAGCTCCCTGCAGGCCCTCTCCTGACAATGAAGTGAAAGAGTGGGCTGCTTTGCCTTTCACACCCAGCTGCCTTTTTATTATGCTTATTGTCTACTCAAGGTGCAGCCTGTGTTCTCTAAAGCTCATGTCAGTATTTCTGAGTACAACTGACCCGAGCAAAATCACACTTCATTGGATCAGTCAAAAAATAAGTGTCTGTGTGCCCCTTTTCCTGCATTGAAATGATTGCTTTGGCTTGATTTAATTTCTCTCGCTGCTTTGGTTCGAGCAGGTTTTTAAAGTGAACCATAGTGCTGTGTAGATGAGGTACTTCCCTTTCTCTAGCATTTGTCAAGATCTTTTTCCAGAGTAACACGAAAAATCAGAAAGGACTGATAGAATCAGACTTTTCTATAATTTATTCACAAGTCCTTACATTTAAAAAAAATAATCTGACTTTCAAAACAGTTGGAAGGATTTCTGCAATGTATGAAAGAGCAGCTTTTCTTGGAGGTGTGCAATTCCAGGTTGTTTCAAGCTTTTTCAGATCTCAGAAAGAGGATAGGCCCTTTGGGCGGGTGGGAAAGGTGGATTTCCTGTGATTTAATCTGTCCTTGGAAAGCCAGAAAGGTCAAGCTGGCTATCAAGATCTAGTCCACTGCTTTCCTTCAGGCAACATCACCTTAGTCAAAGCCTGAGAGATGTTTGTTCAACCTATTCTTTACATGAAGATGGAGACTAACGATCATCCCTTCCAGATGGTTTTGGTTTTTTTTTGTAGCAAATTTTCTTGTACAGAGCAATTGGTGGCAGCTTGTGCCTGAGCTGAGCAAAGCCTGTTGTCAGGCTGCTGTTGGAGGCCTGAGGAGGAGGGAGTGTGTGATTCCTGCCAGGTGGTTATTGTTTCTCTGGGGGGTTCCCATCCCACACTGCCAGTGCCTGTGATATCTTGTTCTCTGCTGGTCTCCTTGTGAGTGCTGTGATGCTCTCTTATGGCTCTGGAGATGGCATCAGGAGTCTGAGAGATCAGACAAGCTGTAGACCCAAGTGAACGGCCAGTTTTCCTGCTGTGGCTGGAAACACAGAGCCCAGCTTGCTTCTCAGCGCTTTGCTTGCAATGTCCAATGTTTTCCACTGCAGTTGTGCTTGCAAGGGCTGGATTCCCTCCCTCTTCCCCTTGATCACCTCCCCTTCTCCATCCTTTCCCCTCTTCTTTCCCATTTTGACTTCTTCTTTGTCTGCATGTCACACGCAGACCTCTGTATGCCTTTAGATCTGTGTGGTTAATCCTGGGTGTAGTTTAATCCTGGAGTAGTTTTGGCCCTGCTTTCTCTTTGCACCCAGCTATGCCCCTTGTCCCTCACTATTAACACACAAGCCACTCCACCCCTACAGCCCTTCACCCCATGAGAGCAGAGCTGAGCAGTGATACCATGACACCCAGCCTGTGCCATCCCTGCCTTCCTGGGGCTCCTGGCCTTGCCAGGCACCCTGCATTGAGCAGAAACACTCTGAGATGGTGCAAGGTGTGCAGAACAGCTGCGTGGTGTGGATGTGGCATGCCCTGCAAACCAGGATGACCAAAACTGTAGCCTGCAGAGAGACCCTTTGTGCACAGGGCACAGGTCTTCCCTTTTTTCCACAACCGTCAGATGCCTTTCTGGGTGCCCTGCTCAACCTCTGCAAGTCATGCCACGGTTTCCCTTCCCTCCTAACGTCATCTTCCTTCTTCCATGACGTCAACAATCCTTACAGGGCTTGGCTGGACTCTTGCCCCACAGGCACTGTGGAGACAGGAGTCCTGTCCTCAGAAGAGCAATGGCAAAGCATCCTCTTGTCACTTAGGCACATGAGATTGTAGGCTATATATTAGCTTTTCAAAAGCAACTTTTTAATAACTGTTGGCATAGAGACAAGTGTTTGGAGTAATTGCTGTTGGCATCTTCTCGGCTCCCCTAGCATGGGGAGAGGGAACCTACAGCTTGTCAGCTGGATCTGCTTGTGACTGGTCATATGTGCCTTTCCCTGCACCACTCCTCCCCTCCCCAGCATGTCCTTGTTGGTATGGGCATGCACAGGCAGCAAGGGTGCTGGGGTGAGACTCCCCATGCAGGGAGGTGGTGTGGAGTGGCCCATCTTAATTAGCTAATCCCTGCCTTGCCTCTGAGATCCTGTCTCTCCCATGCCACAAGACTTGGCCTGTGTTCTTGGCACCAAGTAAGACTCCCTGGCTCCCTCAGCACTGCTGTGCTCAGCGGCTCAGTTCTTTGCCCTCCCTGAACAGCTTTCCTGTCTATTCCTTGACATATTACTTCTGACAGCTGCTCCAGGATCTCTGTCCCGTGCCTCCAAAGGGAATAGTGTCCCTGAAGTGGCAGCAGTGGCTGCAAATGAATGAATGGCTCTTCAGGTGGTTTCTGAGCTGCAGCCAAGGCTGCAAGTCTTGCCACAGCCCCCACTTCCTGTGTCACATGTGATAGCCGGACTGAGCTTCTGGATTTTGGTCATGTCCGCACTGTCAGGCCCTACACTCAGGGCACAAGGGCTTGCTTTTACTCTGCATTTCTGGTGAGCATTAATTTCTTGCACCCCCCTTGTTGTTGCATCTGTCTGAGCTCTTCCTTCATTCGGCAGTTCATGGTCCGGTCTCTCCCAATGGAGGCAAGAATCCTCAGAAAACCTCAGGATGGATCCCTAGAATCGAGCCGCAGATTTTACCATCCCATCCTCCACTGCAATCTCCCGCTTCAAAATACCTTTTGTAATTTCATGTAGTAAGTGTGAGGCATTTGTTGACTCTTTTGGGGTTTTGTGCATTGGCATTTTCTATTTGCTGCTCAGTCTAGGCCCTGACTCACCTGAAGGCTCGTAAATACAACAAGTGCTGCAGACACAGGCACTGTTAAAGTGAAGCGTGTCTCTGACTTCTTTTTTTTTTTGCAGTCCCTGTTGCTTGCAGCATGAATGAAGAACTGTCTGAGCCTCCTCCACTTAGTCGCTGCATGTCCAGGGCTCTTGGGGAGCCTGTCTGCCTGCAGCTGCATCTCAGTTCTTGGGGTCAGAGGTTGCTCTGTTGTCTCAGCTCTTGCCACACAAGAAAGCTCCTGCAGCCCTCTCTAGTACTCTGTATAAGATGAGTGGTGGCACCCAGCACTGGAGGGAGGGTGCGTGGACAGGGGCTGGCTGGAAGGGAGAGAGGACCTACAGTCCTCACTGGAGGTGAGAAGCTGTTGGGACTGGAAATGGGAAAGGCTGTCGTGCAGCAGCAAGGGGAGGTTTGCAAAGTGGGCATGCTGGCTTCCATGGTACTCTGCGGAGCTTAGGAGAGGAGGAAAATATTTATCTGGGAGCCTCTTGATGGGACCTAGCTAGAAAGGGCACTTCAGATGGAGGCAGGGTGGTCCTGCTCAATGTCTGGCATGGAGGAAGGTGCTAACCTCTCTTGCTAGCAGGGGTCCCTGCTCTGGCAGCCTGATGTTACTACTGGAGATCTGCCTGGCATGCTGAGTAGTTGCAATGTGGAGAGAGCCAAGCCGTGGCGCCACAGCAGTGCCACAAGGGGACAGGCAGGATGAGCTGTTCAGCGTTAGCTCTAGCAGGGGAGGGGATGCTCCAGTGTGACAATAGACAAAAGCATGGTCAGACCCATCCACAGTCACAGCCAGAGCATAGTGTTCTGGCTCTGGTGAGAGGTGAGAATGGAGAGCTGGGTCTGGAGGGCCGCATTCTTCTCACCTGCCTTGGGGAAGGGTGAGCATGGAGAGCACGGGGCACATGGAGCCATCCAAGGAATGGCCTCTTCCCTCAGTAGGAGGCAGAGGTGCTTGGGGAGGTGGAGGCAGAGGCAGGGAGGTGAAACCTCATGGTGGGCAGTGGAGAGCTGAGCTGCCACGATGCCCACATCGTGGAGGACACCAGACATGGGCTTTTCCTTGCTGTATTATGGTGGCTTTGTACGTCCCTCCGTGTGTGAGACCATCCTTGGCATTAGACCACTTTGCAGCAATGAGGTCTTCTGTGCCTCCCACATGGGAGTGTGGGTGAAGTGAGCCCTTGCCCTAACAAGCTGCAGTAAGTGCGTCCTGCACAAACATGAGAAATGCTACAACAGCTGGCTGGGTCCAGGTAACCCATACAGCTGTGCCCAACACTTAAGCTTCGCCAGCGAGACCTCTCCATGCAGTGAGATACTGCTTCTGCACTCCCAGCTGAGGTGCCCACAGTTGTCCCTTGATATTGGAGCCCTTAAAAGGCACCCTAGGTGGTGGTGGCCCAAAGACAGACCCAGATGCCTGTTCCACTTCTTACAGTGTGAGAAGCTGTTTTCGAGCTAATATGTAAATGTGATGGGAGCAGGAGCTTTGAATCCTCTGGGAGGAAAGCTGGTCCCTTCCCCTGCAGGAACCCTTGACCCACATGGTCCCAGCTCTCCACAGAAGCCAGTGGGCAGCAGCATGCTGGAGGACACCAGTCCTGTCTCAAGGGTGATCCGGGCCCATGTCTGTGTGGGGCAGGTGAGCAGAGATGCCTGGGGAGGGTAGGAGGTTGTTCCCGGAGGCATTGGGCTCGGAGAGGCATGAGAAACCACCAGTAGCATGTGGCAGGGGCATGGCAGTGTGTGTCGTGCCGAGAGCCATCCATGGGGATCCCAAGGGCAGCTAGAGAAAGTGCCGAGGCTTGAGCACTGACATGCTGGAACCATGTGTAATTTCAGCTGGTCTGCACCCACTGCTGTGGCTCCTTGTAGACAGGAGGGTGGCTTGTGTGTGCAAGCGTGGGCTTGGGGGCTGAATGAGCATTGCTGTTCAGGGGGGAGCTGATGGCAGGAGAGACATCTCCTTGACGTGCCTGCCCAGCCTCCCCAGGAGGAGTAGGAGACAGAGGAGAAGACAACAGAACAGGGAGAAGGTGGACACCCAGCCTGGGCCATGGGGAGGGCTCATGGGGATGATGGCAGAGAGGGGTGACATCTCTTTTGGAAGTGCACAGTGCTTCTTGTCACTTGAATAAATTAAGCCCTGTTCCTGGTGACAGGAACTCTTCCCACCAGTGGGATGTGCAATAAAGCTCCTCTGCCCACCTCCAAAGGAGCGTGGGGAGACACTGGTGGGATGGGGAGCCCAGATAACCACCGGCTGGGTCCCTCCCAGGAGCCACCAGCCCATGGAGTCACACCTGCACAAGACAGGAGGAGCCCAGAGGCACAAGGGCAGGTGGGAACCCAAATCAGGGACTCAGAGGAAGGGACACCCTGTCCGGGCCCCTCCCAACAGAGCCTTAGCCCCAGGGCCCGCGGGGGCTATTTCTGCGTGGGGGCGTGGGACACGTTTTGGGATGCAGGGGCGTTGCACAGAACTTATTATGGGATGTTCAAGAGAGGAAGTGAAGTGGAGAAAGGGAGGGATCTGGGCAATTCAAGAACAAGCACGGGAAAATACGGGAACGTGTGCGGCTCCCGGGAGCCACAGGGCGAGGGCGGCCCTGGCGTTGACCCGGGGGTGCTGTCCCCGAGGGGCTGCGCTCGGCCATGGTGGTCGCTCTCCCAGAGGAGCAGAAAAAGTGCCCCCCCCCGCACTCGCTGCGGTGGGTGCCAGGGTGTCCCACCGGGGGGGCGGCGGGTCCCACCCCCGCAGGTCCCCGCGACGGCCGCCAGGGGGCGCCGCCCCCACCGCGCTGCCGGGCGGGGCGGGGCGGGCCTTGGGCGGGGCCGCGTGCCGAGGGCGGCCCTTCCCCAGCCCCTCGCCGGGGCGAGGCCTAGCAGCCTGCTGTGGGCCGGCCGGCTGCGCTACTCCGAAAGGCGGGCCAGTCGTCCCTCGGGGACGGGCGCGGCAGCACCGACGGTCGGGCAGCGCCGCCGGCAGAGGAGGAAGAAGCGGCGTCTCGTTCCCTGAAGCGCTGCCAGCCGCAGGCGGGGGTGTCTGCCCGTCCTGGTCTGTGGCGTTCAGGAGGACGAGTCGCCTGCTAAGGGGGGATGAAGGATGCAGCTTGAGAGCAGCAGCAGCTCCCAGCCCGGGCGTCCTCCCCGCCACAGCTCTGGGCTGCTACCGTGGCGCGGGGAGACCTTCGCACCCCCAGCACCAAGCTCTGCCGCCGGCGTGTTGGGATGGAGCACACGGAGGGGTCAGGGCCCTCGGAAGCCACGTCCCCGTCCTGGAGCCGAGGGCAGCGGGGAGTGAAAGACCAGGAGGAGGGCTGCAGGGAAGAACTGCTAAAACTCGCCAACACCAAATTTATCTGTGGTGGAGGTGGTGCAGCACTGTGAGGGGAGCCCCACTGTGCCCTCAAAACCCAGGCTCTCGTCCTGCAGCTGCGTCCCTGCTAGGTGCATCGGGAGCCCCAGGCTGTCTGAGGGGCTCCCGAGAAATCTCTGAGCATCTCCTCTGACACGGGCACGCTGCATCTCCCAGTCGGCTGGTGCTCCTTCATTTCATATCCCACAGCAGTTTGCTTGGCAAATGGCATCTTGCCATCTTCATTCTCTAAAATCAGTCACAGTCCCATTGATGTTTAATCCAGGCATCTTAATTTTTCTATGGAAACACTTAAACCTGAGCAGGGTTGGCTCAGGCCATTTCTCATCGAGATGTAGGTCCAGTTCCAGGGATTATCGGCTCAGTGGGTGAACCTGGAGGACCGTGGGGAAGAGGTCTTTATCAGGACACTGAGTTTTGATGGCCAGATGTTTTGCAGGGAACAGGAGTGAGGTTTTGCTGTGACATTTCTGCTTGACTCCCACCTGGCTGGTTTAATACACTGAAAGCTGTTCCCATGCAGAGCCACCCTCCTGCTGGTGCCCCCAAACTGTGGTGTCTGCTGGATACCCGGCCCCGGTGCTGCTGCTGCCCTGGTGACCCCCAGGTGTGAACCTGCAGTCAGGGCTGCCCTGCTGTGTGCCCCCCCAGGAGAGCACCCTGATGTGATGTCCTGCAGGTGTGACCCCCCCCCCCCCCAGGTGAGAGACCCCAGCTGAGCCCCGAGTGTGAGCCCCAAGTGTGATGTCCCCTGCTGTTATCCCCAGGTGTGTCCTCTTCGTGTGCCCCCCCCCAGATGTGACCCCCCCCCAGATGTGATGCCCCCTAGGTGTGACCCCCCCGGTGACTCCCCCCACTTTGATTCCGCCGTAGCTGTGTCCTCCCCAGCTGTACCCCCTCTTCGTTGTTTCCCCCCCCCCCCCGCTCCAGGTTGCCTCCCCCCCCAGTGTGACCCCAAGGTGTGCCCGCCCCGGTGCCCCTCCCGGCAGTGCCCTCCCCCGTCACGCCCCTCGGCCGCCGGCGCCGGCCCTGCTCCCGCTCCGCCCGGCTGCGCGCATGTGCAGCGCCCGCCCCTCCCCCGCGCGGAGGCCGGACCCAGCGGCGGCGGCAGCGGCCGGGCAGGATGAAGGACCGGACTGGGGAGCTGCGCGCCGTGAGTGGGGGGCGCCGGCCGCGGGGGGGAAGGTGCGAGCAGCCCGGGCACCACCTCTGCCCGTGCTCGGGGACCGCCCGGCGTCGCCTCGCTGCTTCCTCCCACCCCGGCCCCGGGGGCCGCCGTGCCCCGAGCGGCGGCGCAGGGGGGAGGCTGGGAGGGGGGGGGGCCGGGGCTGAATCCCCCCCGGTCCTCGCGGGGGTGTCGGGGCGGGAGCGGGGTTCCCCGGGCTGCGCCGCCGCCCCCCCCCCGCGTGCCGCTCTGGTTCCCCCCATGCGCCGGGCGGCTGCGCCTCCCGGGCGGGCGGTGCGAGCCGCGGGCGCTGCCCTGGGGGACCCCATCTCCCCCGGCACCGGATGACTGGCTGCCAGGGAAGCCGAGCCGGCTGCAAGCGATCCCAGCCGGAAAAAAAAAAAAAAAAAAATTTATTTTTACCCGTAGCAGGGAGGGCAGCGCCCGGCGGGGATGCTACGGGCGGGGGTGCCCCGCGGGCAGCAGGGCCCTGGCCCTGCCGTGCTGGTGCCCAGCCGCGGCCGTCTCCCGCCTCGGCCGCCCCGCTCTGCACCCATTTTGCTTCTTCATTCTCCTGGCTCTGCTGATGTCATCTGGCCTGGGAAGAGCCCGGGGCCGCGCAGCCCTTCGGGTGCTGCTGCTTCGCCGGCGGGGACGCCAGCCGGTGCCCGCGGGCCCCAGCCCAGCGGTGCCCAGTGCCCTCCGCCACCCGGGCCCGGCACCTACGCTGCCGCTGCAAACGGCCGCCTGGCGCCCGGTGCCGTGGCCCGGGGGTCCCGCCGAGGCCGCGGGGGTGAGCGGGGGGGGCGTCTGGCGCCGTCGTCCGCGGCCGCAGCCAGCCCCGGGGGAGCGCCCGGGCCCGGCGGCACCCGCCCTCTGCCCCGCCGGTGGCGCGCTCGGAGACCTCCCCCCCTCGGGTCACGGGGGGCTTGGCTGGCGGAGGACAGGCAGCGGCTTCGATGCGTATCACGGCGGGGACCCTCACAGCCCCTTTGCTGCCTGTCCCTGCCTGCCAGACACTGCGGCGGCGGCACCGCCCGGGCAGGCACCGGGCCCCCGGCCACCCCCCCCCGCTCACCCCGGGGCCAGGGGTGCTGCCGCCCCCGGCGTGGGGCCGAGCTCTGCGACATGCGGGGGCAGTGGGGATGCCCGGGGTTGGATGAGAGCCTGAAATCCCAGGGCACTGCTCCAGCATCCAGCTTCCCACTTCGTGCCATCACACCAGCGCTTGCTTTGCCGCTTTTTCTTGATGGGTTGTTGTTTTTTTTTTTTTTACTTCACGATTGGGTCTGTCGAGTCGCCTGGGAGGCGAGCGGGGGTCTGGCCACGCTGTCTGTGCTCCATCCCGGGGGGGTGACCTGCAGGAGGGGAGGGGGTGACCCAGATGTGGAGCGAGGGGTAGCAGGGATGACTGTGGGTGCCCAGGCTGGCCAGTCCCCTCAGAGACCCCACCGGAATTGCTTCAGTCGGGAGTTTGGCTCGGGCTGGAAAACACCAGGAGGACGGAGCTGGGGTGATGCCAATGGGGTGGTCGTCAATGCCGAGGGGGTGGCTGTTGACGCTGGAGGAGGAAGGGGCTATATAAAGAACAACTGCACCACCCCCCCCCCCCCCCCCCCCCCCCGCTCAGCCGGAGCGCCTGGAAAGCACCCAGACAGGGGGCTCTTTCTCCAAACAACAGCGCAGGCTGTGAAATAGGGTTGGAAAATAGGCTTTTTAATAATAATAATAGTAAAAACCAGCCCTGTGAATGTCCTCTTGGCAGCCAGTGCTGGCTGAGAAGTGATGCAGTAGAGTATTTTAAAATCTCTCAATTCCTTTAAATATGTCTTAAGAAAAAATGTGTTTTTGCCTTACTCCTGCTGATGATCCTTATTCATCAGCCTAATGCCAAAGGGTGCAGCATCCTCCCCGGGGCTCCCTGGTGCATCCAGGGCTCCTGGGGATGGAGGTC
This sequence comes from Aquila chrysaetos chrysaetos, assembly GCF_900496995.4. NCBI lineage: Eukaryota > Metazoa > Chordata > Aves > Accipitriformes > Accipitridae > Aquila > Aquila chrysaetos. Next base: position 30,824,469 of record NC_044013.1, on the reverse strand, counting down.
CAGCTTGGAGCATCCGGATGCCCTGGAGCTGAGCGGGTGCCCACGCTGGGGCAGAGCCTGGCAGGACTGGGAGGAGTGGGGCAGCACGTGTGGAAAATGTGGATTTACAGCCTTGGTGGTGGCAGTCACCCAGGAGGAGCAAGGTGCTGCAGTGGATGGAGTATAGGGAGTGTTTGGCCCTTTTTTTTTCCTGTGCTGCCAGTAGCCAGCCTCATTAATAGCCTTGGCCAGTTTCTTGCTGGTTTAATACAGTGTTTAAATTCTGCCAGGGATGATAAGAAAGAATTAAAAAATAAAGAGCTGGCATTATTGGAGCTGAGGAGGGGATGCAGGGCTTTCACTGCTGTGCAGAACAAGAGCTTCATGTCTTAATGGGATTTTTAAAATGGTACTTGAAATTCAAAATGCTAATCCTGTAATCTTGACGATCTGATTGTGTTCAGACTCACTCCAGTTTACCTAGTGCCCTGGGGGTGGTAGTGCCCCCAGGCCTGCTCTGAACCAGGGACAGGAAATTTAGCTTATGGCTGAAAAATGTCCTCTTGTTGTGGAGGAAGAGCAGCTGGCTGTCTGTGAGGGATGTCAGGAATGAGACCAGCAGAGCTTCCCTCTCAGCTGCTCCAGGGTAGGTGCCACAGCTCTGGCCCTGGATTGTGTTTCCTGCCTATCTGGAGTGGGGCTGGAGCTGGTCCCCTTCCCAGAAACCCCCAAAAGCAGTCCCTCCTGCTGTGGTTGTCCCTCTGCAGTGTTGGTGACAGGGAAGGGTTGGAACAAAAATAATCCAAAAAAATAATTTATTTTGCTTTTGGGACAGTCTCCAAGCCGCTTCTCCTTGTGTTCCAGACACCTAAAATGTCTTTATTTAAGCTCTGCTTGTGTTGTGTCCTGCAAAGCTTGAGGAGGGCTGGTGTTGAGGGTGCTGCATTATAAACAGCCATCAGCTGCTGCGGATGGAGGAAGAGCCTGAAGCTCTGCTCAATGTGTGAGGGCTCTGCTGTCCTGGCTCAGCAAGGCTCCATGGCCAGGATGCTGCGGGGCCAGGACGAGGTGGTGCGTGCATGCAGGAAGGTGAGGGTCCCATGCTGCTTCATCCTGCCTGGGAGGTGGCGGCTTAGTTTGGGTGAGATGTCGGGATTTCCAGGGTGTGAGACGGGTCCAAATGGTAAAATAATTACGAATTATGTTTTGAGAGAAAGCGGGAGGAGATGAGGGAGTTGTGCAAGTGTCATAGGATGACAAAGTGATTTGGTTTGAAAGAGACCTTCAAAGATGATCCAGTCCAACCCCCCTGCCAGGGGCAGGGACATCTCCCACTAGATCAGGTTGCTCAAAGCCCCATCCAACCTGACCTCAAAAACTTCCAGGGATGGGGCAGCCACAGCTTCTCTGGGCAACCTCTGCCAGTGTCTCACCACCCTCATCGTACAACATTTCTTCCCTATGTCCAAGCTAACCCCACCCTCGTTCAGTTTAAAACCGTTGCCCCTTGTCCTGTTGGTGCAGGCCCTGGTCAAAAGTCTCTCTCCCTCTTTCCTATAAGCCCCCTTTAAGTACTGAGTGGCCGCAGTAAGGTCTCCCCAGAGCCGTCAGTTCTCCAGGCTGCACAGCCCCAACTCTCAGCTTTTCTGCATAGCAGAGGTGTCCCAGCCCTCGGACCATTTTGGTGACCTCCTCTGGACCCGCTCTAGGCAGGTCCATGTGTATCTTGTGCTGGGGACCCCAGAGCTGGATGCAGTGCTCTGAGGGGTCTGAGGAGAGCGGAGCAGAGGGGGAGCATCCCCTCCCTCGATGTGCTGGCCACACTGCTGGTGATGCAGCCCAGGAGTCACTTGGCATTGCTGGTTCATGTCTGATTTTCCACCCACCAGTATCCCCCAGTCCTTCTCCGCAGGGCTGCTCTTCTTCCCTCCCTCCCTTCCTTTGTATGCTCCCCCATTCTGTCATACTTGCTGCAAATGGTTGCATTGGTCAGAGTTGAAAAAAATTCTAGAAAATTAGGAAAGGGTTGAGTCAGTGCCTTGCAAACCAAGCGTCTAATATTTTTCTTCTTGTTTTACTTAGCTTGAATAAATAAGTTGCAATGTCAGACTCTGAGCTCTGTTTCCAAGAAGTAACATCAGCCTTTGGGAACTGAAGGACTGCTTAGAGGTCATTGATGTCCCAGATCTCTTTTGGCAAACGGGACTTCAGCTGGAAAGTCTGGAAAGTCCTTCTCTGCAGGGCTGCCCTCCATCCATCCATCCATCCATCCATGCCCCAGTCTGTGTTGGTCCTGGGGATTGCCCTGAGCCAGGTGCAGGACCTTGCACTTGGCCTGGTTGAACTTCTTGAGGTTCACATGGGCCCACTCCTCCAGCCTGTCCAGGTCCCTCTGGATGCCACCCCTTCCCTCCAGCGTATCGACTGCACCACTCAGCTTGGTGTCACCTGCGAACTTGCTGAGGGTGCACTCAATCCCACTGTCTGTGTTGATCAAGATGTTGAGCAAGCCGTGGAAGTGGCATGTGGCAGTTCCTGGTCCCAGAGTGCCTTGTTTCCAGCAAGACTCAGTTCCCTGCACTTGCTCCCGGTTGCTGAAGCAGTGAGACGATGCCAAGGCACTGCAGGCTGCTGTGAGATGCCAGCCTGGGCCAGGAGAGGGGGGTTTCGAGGGGACATGGTGGTCTGGAGGGGCATGGGGGGTTGGTGACTGGGTGGACCCGGATGGTTCGGGTCAGGGTTGCTGTCTCTGGAGGAACTCCACACGCTTGGTATTACTGGCCGTAAAGAAAGATATGGCTGGGTGATTTTGGGAGGATGGGACTCTGCTGTCAACATTTTCATACAGCCAGTTAGCAGAATTTCCAATAGTTATTGATTTTTGGTGACTGTAGCCGTTGCTGGGCTCTAATTGGGCTAGGAGGGACCACTTATCTGTTGACAGATCTTCTCCCCGTTCCCTACCAGACAGTGCTCGCCTGATGTTTTATTTTGCAGTTACGTGGTGGAAGAGTGCCTTGAGATGCTAGGGTGGACACTGCCCAAATCGTGGGTTCAGGCGCTGTGGGGAGAGGTTTGGCAAGGCTACTGTGCTTGCGGGATGGTGTCCAGGCCTGGCAGATTTCAGTGCTGGCAGAAGCGACCCCAGCGTGAGAGGGACCTTCTCTGGACTGGTGACAGGAGAAGGCGGCCAGTTTGGACCTGGAGGTCCTCCTTTGCCACCCAGCACGGACCTTGTGTGGTGGGACCAGTTGTCTTAAGTCTGAGTGGCCACAGAGGTGTTTGTAGGACCGAAGCCTTGACTGTTACTTGCAATAAAGCAAGGGTACAAAGTGATGGTCATGTTTCTGGTGACCTTCCCGTTGGATCTAAAGGCTTGCCTTGCTCAAATGAGTGTTAATTGAGAATAATCCTTCCAGGGTTTGAAGAATTGCTCTTTATTTCATGTCTACCTTTTGTTTCTCATCATACCTCATTTTTGAGTAAGGAGCTGTTTCCCAACCCATGCCAATGGGAGAGGCACAGGTGCAGGACCAGACCCACTTTCGCTTGTCTCCAGCTTGCAGAAATGCTCAAATGGTTTTGCTGGGCCCTTTCCTCCCATGCCCATTGCTCCTCTCTGGCAGCCGTTTTCAGGTGCTTTTCTCCAGCAATATCCGTGCATTTGTGCCATGCCATCGTCCTCCCCAGCTGGCTGAAACCCCCCTCTCCTGCCTGCCTGTCTGCCACGTCCCTGTTTGGAGCACTGCCTCCTGCCTGTGGGAGTTGCGGGGAGGTGTGCGTTAAAAATAAAAGGAGAGAGAACGCAAGGTCGGCTCCAGGTCCAGCTCTGTGGATCCACCCTCTTCTTTCCTTGGCGGCTGAAATCTGCAGCATGGCCCCCCAGGACTTGCAGCCAGACCTTGCTCCATCGCCTCTTGTTAATAATCCTGTGCTGCTCCTGCTAACAATTTCTTTCTCGGGGGCACAAATGTGAAGTCGACCAAAGTTTGCGGCAGGAGTTGGGTCTCATTTATCTCCATCTGGGCAGCAGGCTTTTCTGGAGCCACCCCCCCAATGCAAAAGTCCCTGCTGACCCTGGAGATAGATATATTTGCTTATTTAAATGCTATCTTCCTTTCCTTTTTTAACCCTCTTGGTTGGCCGGTGCACTTTCAAGCTCTTCTATTCAACCAAAAGGGTCACGTAAATAATTCAGCTTTGCTTCTTCCCTCATGCGTCGGGGAGCCGGGGCTGTCACATGGCAGGCGGCAGCCAGCAGCTTTGTATTGTGTGTGTGCAGCCCACACAGCCACCGGGTCTGGCTGTAGTCAGTGGGATGGGTAGCGATGCCGAAAAGCTGATTTTCTGGGGGCTGGAAGGAGCAAAGCTGCTGGGGAAGGCTGTGCACCATGGCTGCCCTTGGACCACGCCTGGCCCTACCGTCGCCCCGCCGTGAGTGTGCGTCTCCGGGGCAGGGGAAGCTGCTTTGCCTGCTCCCTCATGATCCTGGGGAGCAGGAGGGGGTAAGACACGAGTGAGTCCTTGCTCCCTGGGGTCTGCCAGGCCTGTCAGCTGGGTATGGCAGAAGGTAACAGAGGTGATGTAGAGTGAGTCCGCAACGCCTGCCTTGCACGCTCTCTGTCTGAGACGTTCTTCTGCTCCCCAGCAGTTGTGGGGTCCTGGGTGTCCCTGTGCTGCAGGGATGCCGTTAGCAGCAGTGGGCATGCACCCAAGTAGGGCAAGCCAAAGAAAACTTGAAGTTGGGAAGACCCTTTGATGTACTTTAAACACAGCAGCATGCAAAGCCCAGCCTGTAGGTCAGCTCTGGATGGTGTTTCATTTCCTCACCCCAGGAGGAGGCTGGGGCCTGCAGTGGGGGTCTGCACCGCGGGGAGGGGAGTGGGGCGATGGACGGGGGTTTGAAGGACAAGCGGGCTCAGCCCCCACCGGCACCAGCCTCGGAGGGGGATGCTGAGCCCCAGTGTCCCTTGGTGTCTGCTGGGGAGCTCAGCGTCTGGTGCAGTGGGGGGTCGGTGGTCTCACTGAAGTCAACCTGAATGGAGAAATACTCTTTGCCTCCTGAAACCTGGTACCACGCTGTGGATGCTGAAGAGTAATGAGACGTGTTAGCAAGCTGCGTACATTGGCTGTGCGCTGGATATCTAAAAGGGCTCGAGCCAAAGGGGTTTAGGCTATTTCCCATTTTTTTAATTGCAAGTGTGTTTGCCTTTGTGTGAGCTGCTCAGAAGCTATACAAATGTTTGTTTTCCTATGTATCTCCCGTTAACAAGATTTCTCAGGAAATATGCAAAATTATCACTACAGGCAGAACATGTACAGTAAGGCTCATTAACCTAAGTACTGTGATAAATTGCTACTTCCAGAAAATTATGTATATTAGCAAAAAGGGGGAGAGTGAGCTCAGTGGAAGACCCAGGAAGACAGAGTGTGCAGTAATGTCCTGGCTTCAGGCAGCTGCAGGGTGACCTGAGCAAACCTGTGGCAGGGGATGGCTGAATGTCCTTGAACCACGGCGTCTGTGGGATTATCCTTAGAGGAGATGTATGGGGAGGGGAAGGCAAGCGGAGAAGGACAGCATGGGAAACAGAAACAGTGCTGTGTCAGGACCAGACCAGGCATAAAGCCAACGGGACCGTCTTTACTTAGAAAAAAAATATAAAACAAGGCAACTCTGGAAGCATGAGGAGTAGAAGGTTTTGCTGAGCTGGAAGGCAGGGGGAGAGGGCAGGGGCAATGTGCCACAGGCTGCCTGCATCTCTGCCTTTGGTGACCAATGGCAGGGCTGGTGTCTGAAATGAGGGTGCTGCCTTGCCCCCTAAACGGGGAAGCAGACTGATGGCTGGAAGCAGAGGACAGGCTGCGGCATATGGTGTGTCATGGGCTCATAGAGCGGTTTGGGTTGGAAAGGACCTTCAAAGATGATCCAGTCCAACCCCCCTGCCATGGGCAGGGACATCTCCCACTGGATCAGGTTGCTCAAAGCCCTGTCCAACCTGACCTCGAACACTTCCAGGGATGGGGCAGCCACAGCTTCTCTGGGCAACCTCTGCCAGTATCTCACCACCCTCATGATACAACATTTCTTCTCTATGTCCAACCTCACCCTACCCTTGCTCAGTTTAAAACCATTGTCTTGTGCTGGGGACCCCAGAGCTGGATGCAGTCCTCCAGGGGGGTCTGAGGAGAGCGAAGCAGAGGAGGAGCATCCCCTACCTCGACCTGCTGGCCGCACTGCTGGTGATGCACCCCATATGTCTTTTTATGTGATGCTGGCACAGGATGCGGTGATATTTGGGAGGTGGCGGTGTGAACCCAGAGGCACCCCACTGCCATTCCTGCAGAAGGCCATAGGCATGGCCCTTCTCTACTGCACTTCTCCATTACCTGCTCCACACTACTGTGTTTGAAAGCCAGCAGGTCACGTCAGGAAGAAAGTTTCTTCAAGACCTCAAATCTGCAGGACTGATGCTGACCCTGTGCAAGCAGCTCCAGGTGGCTGGCTTAACCAGACATCCTTGAATGTGGGCTGTGATAAGAAGCCCACTGTGAATCCACTGTAATTTATATGCTCACCATTTCTTGAGCTGCCTCCGTGTGTTGTCTAGTTCAAGTTTTGTAAATAGATGTTTTATCTGCTTTTCTTTAACCTGCCTTGAATGCAAGCAGATCCTAAGTGCTCAGGTCCCATATCAGAGATGTCCTGAAACAACTTGCAACCTCCTTCAGTGTGATACACTGAGTATTTCCAGTGGAGGTGGAAGAGATAGCCCTGTACAGTCACTCTCCTCTGGCAGGAGGGTCTCTTCCTCCATCACCTTTGCAGGAGCCGTAGAAGTAGTGAGTGGAGCCCAGGACATCTGCTGACTGCTGGCCAAAAACTGTCCTTGGGGGGGCATCCAGAGGAGAATAGGAAGTCCTGCTGCTGCAGCAGCAGCGGAGAGGTCAGGCTAAGGAAAAGCTTCACCTCAGTCTCCAAGGGTACCAGCGCTGCTCATGGGGAGAGGTCATCCAGGTCCCTTTGAGGTTGAGGCCAATGCTGTGTGTGCTCATCTGCATTTGAGACCTTGCTGTTGCACAAAGCCTCCTTGGCCTGTTACACAGCCTTGTCGAGACCTGTTGTAGAGAAGTGGCTTGTCCCTGCTGCTGTTGGACAGCCGTTGCAGGACCACAGTCATCAAATTGTTGAATGGTTTGCATTGGAAAGGACCTTCAAAGATCATCTAGTCCAACCCCATTGCCATGGGCAGGGACATCTTCCACTAGATTGGGTCCTGACTGGGTTGTAAAATTCAAAATCTCCTGCGTAAATTATTTGTGTCCGTTTGTTCTTAGGCCAGTGTTCTCCTTCCACTGGAGAACGTTCCTCCTCCCTGTTCCCTGCTCCTCTGGTGTCCACCAGCACCTCGGTGTTCACCACCAGGTGCAGGGGACAAACCTGGGCTGCATAGCATAAAAATCTGCTGCAAGATGGGACTGAACTTTCTGTTAATAGTACGATATTTAAGTTTCTAGTGAATACTTACAGACCTGGGTTTCTTTTCATGGGAACTAACTAAAAAATAATTAAAAATAAAATCTTCTACTCACGTTGGCCTGTGAGTTTTCAGAAGCTCACTGCCAGCTGTGGCCACTTCTCATCATGCAGTACTTCTGCTGTGATGTCTACTGCAGATTTTCTAGTATTAAGTCTTCCTTTTTATCTGCCATTGCTTTCAGATCCTCCATCAAGTCCTGTCAGACTTTGGGTTTGTGGTGTATGAAATGATTGTTCGTTTTGGTTTTCCAGAAGACATTTGCCTTCCGTGAGGGTCAGTGTCTCACCTGGATGGTACTAAGATTCCTTTATGTGGTCTAGGCAAGAGCACAAAAGAAATGTCATTCTCATGTTTGAGCATTCATGACCATTTGAGCAACTTGGTCTAGTGGAAGATGTCCCTGCCCATGGCAGGGGGGTTGGACCGGAGGGTCTTTGAAGGTCCCTTCCAAACCAACACATTCCATGACTGTCTGTAGGCAGTGTAGTCTGATTTGAAGGATAACCATTTTATGGACTGCCTTGATTTTCATGTGTTGATCCTCTCCTGGTGACACAGGCCGTGGGAGCTGTGGTGCCGCCTGCCTTGCCCCCTCTGCCTGAGGCTTTCCTTCTCTTTTTGCTGGCACCTTCCTGGTACAGACCTCGTGGTCACTGGTGGGCATCACCAGCACTCGGCATTAGTTGTAGAACACTTGGTAGACACCAAAGCATGATGGTGTCTGATCCTGGCAGAAACCTCTCCGAGTGCTGACCCTGGCAAATATGCAATGGGGTGGAGAGGGGAGATGAGTGCCATGGCTGCAGGTGCTTCTGCTGCCTGTGCAAAGTTCTGGTCTGCACAGAAGCTGTAACAAGGATGGTGCCACCATCAGAAGCATGTTAAGAAATTAATTTCAGATTAATTAAGTCTGTCTGCTATTTTTCACCCAAATTATTCTTTAGGCATGATTGCAAATTTGTAAAGTATTGAATGTAAAGTATCAATGCCTTTCCAGTAGATCATAGTACTGTCCATGTTCTAGAGCTACAGGAGGAGGTCAGTGAGCTAAACTACTTGCCCTGTGCAGGACTGCTGGCACCTCTGACATTTGTTCTTAATAGTTAAGTGGAATTTTACATGCCTGCTTCTAAAACTGAGTTTAAGAGTTAACCACAGCTCTGATAACAGGGTTGGGCTTCATACCAAAGGCTGGTAATGTAATTCTGCAGCACTGAAAGCCAACACCTAAGGACAAAACTCTTTAAAATCTTGTTCTCCCTTGCACTGCTAGTGTTGGAAATTGGAAATGCCTACTGACTCATGCAGATGTTGCTGAATGCTAAAGTCATTTGTGCCTTGAACTTTTATTCGTCAAAAAGTTGGTAGTGGGAAGTATGGGCTGGTTTTGGTGAATGTTAGAATTGCACATAGCTGAATTGAGGCCTGTGTGCTATAAAATACCCAGTTTATTATGCTGCATAGCTGTATTATATATATAGTTGCAAAAAATGCTAAGACTGAGGCTGTAGGTAATTTAAGCCACGGTCTCAGGTGGTTCAGCTCTCCAGGGTGCTCTCCCGGGAGCAGACCCTCCATCTGTCCTCATCCTCAGCCTTGACACCACCTCCCTGAAAACCCTCTGGAACAGGACTTCTGCCTCTGGACTCCTGAGGAAAGACTTGGTTTGGCTGCTGCAAAACGCTAAAGCAAAAGCTAAGGTGAGAAGGGTCAACGCAGCCTCCCAGGGTGAGGGTTGTGGTAGTTTGGTGGGTAGGAAATCCGTGGGTGCTTTGGACCTTGTTCACGTGAAGCTTCAGCAGCAGAGCCGCAGTGAGCTGCTTTTCTGCTGCTGAGCATCGCAGAGCTGGGCTGGGATATTTCCAGGGATCTGGGCATCCATACGCTGTAGTACATGTCTTGTAGGCTTTTTAAGATGGCCGAGAAGAGATCATCCTTCTTAGCGGTGTGCACAGCCACGCGCTGGAGCCATGGGGAGTGAGCTGCTGCAGGAGCTCTCGGGTGCTGACAGCAATGCCTGATCTCGTGGACTTGGACACAGGGAACAAGATGACTGATGTTGGACCCCCATGTGCTGCTCCAGGCAGGGATGCAGTCCTGGCCATGACCCACTGCTGCTCAGAGAGCATCCCCGCACTGAGCAGCCTTGTGTTGTGCATCCCACAGGGCGCTTTTCTTTTAGTACAGAAAGGGCAGTTCATTTTGCAAAGAAAGTCAAGCCCAGATGGCTGAAATTTCTCAGGCTGGGCAGATCAGCGCGGAGGTGTCCAGTAAATATAAAAAACCCAGATTCAGTGTGGAAGCAAAGCCAGTGAGGAGCATCCTGCATCTCTTGGGGGTGAGGCCTTTTTTTTTTTGCTTAACTTAATGGTCCCTAAAAGGGGGATAGTAGCTGATGTGGCTTTTTCCTTTCCTTGTGCTTTTGCGAAGCTTGCCTTATCTCTGGTGAGGATGGGATGCAGCACATGGCGTTGGACCCTGCAGCCCCGCGTGATGGCTGGAGGCAGGGCCAGGGCTTGCTGCCTGTTTGTGCATGCAGGCCTTTCCTAGGAAAGGGTCAGCTGGCACGGCTGTGAGTGCAGCTGGCACGGCTTGGCGGAGGGATGAGCCGGGGGTCAGCACGGTCCCCTGGGATGCAGAGGTGCCCAGTGGTGGCTGAGCCCATTGCTCCTCTGCCCTGGCGCGGCTCTGCTGCCTGTACTGGCTCTGCAGATGCATCTGGACACGGTCAAATTCATCTGCAATGCTAACAGAAGAGGGCAGGAGCTAAAGCCTGCATGTAGCCACTGCTGAGATAATAGAGACCTCGTTACACCCTGCCACAGCTCACCCTGCCTGCCACCTCTTGCTTTTTGGAGGGGAACAGGCTTCGAGTCTTTTCAGTTGGTATGTGCTCCTCTGCTGTCTTCCAGAAAGCGCCTGCAGAGGGAATGGGGCTGGTTTGAACCAGAGGGATGTAATCTGCTTGATAATGAATTTATCAGTGGTGTGCTTGTTGCAAAACCCACAGAGCTGGAATGCTCCGGGGCTCTGGACCGTCTTCCCATCCACTGCTCCACTTTGCTGGAAGGGAGGATATTGAAGCTCTGCTCTGCCTCCTCTTGGGATTTCTGCCCTTGTGGAGGGGCATCTTTAACCCCGCGAGGCCCTGAAAGATGCTGGAGGAGCTCTGGCTGACCTGTCCTCCCCATCCTGCTCCCCATGCTCAGCAGCACCAGAGGCAGCAGGGAGACAATGGCTCCCAGAGCCATCCCCACTGCCAGCATGCTACCTGCTGTGTTGCTTGCCACTTGGCCTCGGGTGGGCTGGAAAAACAAAAAACCCTGCAAAAGAAGGTTTTCTTCGCCTACTATGTGGGGGGGGCTGAAAGCCCAGAGACCGTGGGTCTCCGGTGCTGCCTGAAAGTGCCTGAGGCAGGATGGAGGTTGATCAAACCCCTCCTGCTCTTCTGCTCTGGATGTGCCGGTGGCAGAGCGCTGCTCCCCATGCCAGTGACACAGGCAGGGGTCAGCACTGCCATGCAGTACCTATATACATAAAGTGGGCAATGTCAGTGACCCACCAAGGCTGCAGGGCAAGCAGAGCTGCATGCTGGCTGGTTGTGTTAATTAACTTGGGCTTGTCACCTGCTGTAAGCTGTTTTTAGAGCTAGTCTCACCTAAGACACTTAGACTTGCAGCACTTTGCTGTGGCTCTGTTTCCTCTCTCCCTGTAAGGAGTCTTGGGGCAGCCTTTGCTGCCTGAGGTTGCAACACGTCAGGCATGCCCAGAGGATGCAGAGTTGGATGGATGGCTGTTTTGACAGCTGAGAAGCACCGGGAGGATGGCGTGCACAGTGTACCTGTGTGGTGTTGGGAGTGCATGCTCTTTGCGTGTCGCTGGCAAGCAAGCCCAGGCTTTTGAAGGCTGTGAATTGTTTTCGGCTTGTGTTGAGCAGCACTGGTGGGTAGCTTTGACCTAGACAGGAGCTTTCTGTGTGGCTTTGAAAACCTGGGATGCTCACAGCTGGGATGCGTGAAGCCAAAACGCTGTCAGCTGGGTGGACACTTTAGGTTTCCTTAGGAAGGGTGTTTTGGTTTTGTTTCTACTTTGGCAGCAGTGTATGGGAATACACTTCAAGCCAGGGGTGACAGTGCCTGTGAGGGCCAGCAGCATGCCTGGACTGACCCCTGGGATGGAGGGAGATGCTGGGAGCCGATGATCCTTCAGTGCCCTGCATCCCAGGGAGCTGTTCCTGCCCAGTGGTATCTCCTCCCACACGAGTCCTTGTTAGCCCCGCAGCTAATGCCACTGCTGCCTCCCTCATGCGGGGGTGTCGAGTAGGGGATGGTGGGGCTGAGCAATCAGCCTGATGCCTTGTGTCGGGGGCGGTGTGGCACGGAGGGTGTTTCCAGTGACGTGGGTTGGACAGATGGTGCCCTTCTCCAGCCTGGAGTGACATGTGCCCTCCCGACCAGCAGGCTCCATCCTTGTAATTTCCTCTTCGCAGGGCTCCCGGCTGGGTTTTTGTGCCGCACTCCCCACAGGCAGCAGGGCAGTGCTGTGTTCAGCGCCTGTCCTAAATAACCATCGCCCTGCCTGTGCATCAGCGCTCTGCTGTGCCTGGGGGGTGAGCTGCCTTGAAAATAAAAGTGCCTCCAACAAGGCTGCATGTGGCTTTGGCAGAAACCCTCCCTCTGTGCGGTGCATTGCCTTCCTCCGGGATTTCTGGGACTAACAAATGACAGGGTCCAGTGAGCAGCAGGAATGGGACCAAGCAGCGATGTGGCATCCTGCGGGCAATGAGCCAGGACCTTTTTGGATGTGGAAGGGACGGGCAGGAGGTGACAAGGAGATGGGCATCTTCGTGGGCGGCATGCTGATCTACTGCCTTTCCTCTGCTGCCAGTACTCTCTGGCCTGTGTGGTCATGGTACAAGCCTGCGTTTAAGATTAATGATGGGGAATGCTTCCCTCACAGGCTTTGGAAAGGGGCTCAAAATTCCTGCAAATTAAGATCCTGTCAGAATGAAGGCAAGAAAAACTGGCTAGGATTGGGGGAAGTTGTGATGGAAGTGCTTTTTGCTGTGCAGGACTGCAGAGGCTTGCTGGTGCTTCCCGTCCTGCGAGCAGGCTTTCATAGGATCGCAGAGTGGTTCGGGTTGGACGGGACCTTCAGAGATCATCCCGTCCAACCTGACCTCAAACACTTCCAGGGATGGGGCAGCCACAGCTTCAATGGGCAACCTCTGCCAGTGTCTCACCACCCTCGTCATACAACATTTCTTCCCTATGTCCAAGCTAACCCCACCCTCATTCAGTTTAAAAACCATTGCCCCTTGTCCTGTTGGTGCAGGCCCTGGTCAAAAGTCTCTTTCCCTCTTTCCTATAAGCCCCCTTTAAGTACTGAGCGGCTGCAGTAAGGTCTCCCCAGAGCCGTCTCTTCTCCAGGCTGCACAGCCGCAACTCTCCCAGCCTTTCTCCATAGCAGAGGTGTCCCAGCCCTCGGACCATTTTGGTGGCCTCCTCTGGACCCACTCTAGCAGGTCCATGTGTATCTTGTACTGGGGACCCCAGAGCTGGTTGCAGTGCTCTGGGGGGGTCTGAGGAGAGCAGAGCAGAGGGGGAGCATCCCCTCCCTCGACGTGCTGGCCATGCTGCTGGTGATAGAGCCCAGGAGACGCTTGGCTTTCTGAGCTGCAAGCCCACATTGCCAGCTGATGTTCCATTTTCTACCGACTAGTATCTCCCAGTCATCCTCTGCAGGGCTGCTCTTAGCCCCCTTTCCTTTGATCCCTTCCTGTGGATGGCCATCCTGTTGGGCACGTGGTGAGGTGGCACTGGGCTACAGGTAGGACACGTGTCCCCTGGCAGAGCTGCTCTGCAGGCAGAGCCCAGCAGGTGGTCTGCCCCCAGCCTGGGCTGCAGTGCCAGCCCTCACCCCCTGCACAGCCCCTGGGCTGTGGGGTAAACCTCCAGGCAGGATGGTGTGCTGGCCTGTGTGCCCTGAGGTGCAGGGATGAGCCAGTCTGTCCGTGGTGGGTGCTGGGGATGGGTTGGGGGGTGGGCTGCTGCCTGAGAAAAGCTTCATGGTACGGAGCTGGAGTCAGGAGAGCTGGAAGGAGCACAGAAGAGGAGTGGTACAGCGGGTGCAGGGGCAATAGCAGCGCCATTTCCTCTGAGAAATCTCTGTGAAATGCAGCCCACCATCCAGCAGCCAAACGGTTGCACTGAGCTAATAAAGAAGGCACCCACAGCTAAAATCCCGTGTGTGGAGGCTGCTGGCTGCAGGGGCTGTCAGGGATGTCTTTGTCACTGACATGGAGAGGCTGATCAGGATGTTGGGAAGGAGGATGCCATGACCTGGAGGCGCGTGAGTCCAGGGCGGCATTTGCATTGGCAACCGCATCTTCCATCACTTGCAACGTGTGTCCCCAGGATCTGTTGGCATTATGTATTTCCGAGATCCTCGGAGGGGGTGTAGGTGGGAGTTTGTGACCGCTTTTGCTGTTTGGGATAACACCGGCACAAGGCCAGCAGAAACCATGCCTGTTTGTGTGTGCTGGCAGAATGTCCCTCAGTCCATCCAGGAGTTAAGGGAGTTATAACTGCCCATCTGATGGGCTCTGGGTACCACCTGTCTTAATTGAAGGCAGTTGATGCTTAAAGTCAAGCACAGCACGAACCAAGCGGGATTTCTGGTGGCGTGTAAACTGAAATGCAAACATGGATGGTAGCTACATCCACGTAGCAAGCATCCATCCATGCAGACATCCTTCCTAGCTTTAGGAGATGATGCTTCTTAACCTCCTCAATGGTGAGCTTTCCTGTTCACATGCTGTGGGTGCCAGGGAGGTGCCTGCGCCACTCTGGGAGCAATGGAGCGGGTGTAGGCATTGCTCTTGGTTCATTTGGAGACCCGAGCAGACCTTACAGCCAGCAGTGGCTGTACTGGTGCAGCAAGGCTCACTCACAGGCTGAATGAATGATGCAGTCAGCAGTGGAGCTGGGACTTGAGGGTGACAGCCCTTATTTTGCTAAGATGGGTTTGAGCGAGGCCAAAGCAGCCATGGCAGGGGACGGGGGGAGGAGAGGGTGGGGGTCCCTCCAGCCTGGCTGCCTGGTGGCATTGGGGTGCAGGAGGGGTGTAACAGAGCCCGCAGCCAAATCCTGCCCCCGGCCCTGGGGCTGGGTGGGTGGTGTTGGATGTGGCTGTGCATCCAGCTCTATGCTAAGCCTGAGTCGTGCTCTGGCTCTTGATGCTGGGCTGGGACTGCTGGCGGGGGGCGGGAGAGGCTGGTGTGGACCTGCTGCAAGAGCAAACTGCCACATTTAGAGATTAAAAAGCTTCAGGGAAGAAGCTGTGTCCTGCCTGATGCAAAGGGCATTGCCTTCTGCAGGGAGCGTGCAGACCTCTCTGCAAGTCCTGACAGGTACAGGCATGCCTGTGCAGGCAGGGGGCCACTGACCCCGCTCCCGGTCCGTACTCCCAGCACGATGGTGTATTTTTAGCAATGCAGGGAAGAGATCTAAGTCAAAGCAAGAGAAAGCTCTTGGTCCTCATCCTCAGGTCGATCTTGCCCAGTTCCATCAATTAAATGCACTGACCCGTTGGCAGGCTGGTAGCTTCTGCCATGCCGCAGTCTTGCTGCGCAGGCAGCTCCTGCCTGCTGAGCCCTGGCAGGGGGGCCTAGTTGTGGCCAAAATGACAAATTCTGAATTCCCGGCTTCAGGGAACGTTTATTCTTTGTGCCCACAGAGTGGTGGGGTAAGGGCAGCAATGTGTCTGCTTTTCCTTGTCAGGGTGAGATTTTCACTTGAGTCGCGGTAGTTCTCCAATCTTGAGGTCTTTGGATAAGCATTTCACGAAGTGGTTACCAATGGTGCCACGAGCGGTGGCAAGGCTGGAAGCTGAGGTCTTCTCTGGGTGACTCCACTCAAATGAGTCACCCTAGGTTGAAAAGACTATTTTAGAGGGAAGGATAGGTATTTCATCTGACTTATTTCGAAGTAAGAGGCATCCCTCTGGAGACCATGTTGGCTAGCTCTCTGCAAAGTATGAAGGGGCCATGGGGTGATGTGTAACCATCTGCAGAATTTGGGACAATTATGAGATGAGCAGAGATAGTCCTCTCTCTTAAATCTTCTCCATTCCACTGGCTCCTTCTCTCTAGTGAAGATGGAGTAAGAAAAAACTTTTCCATTCCATTAATTTTCCATTTCCCTCCATCGTGTATCTGCTTTGGATAATAATCTTTTAAATGTCTCCTTATACAGAGGACTGTAAGTTTTCTTTCCCCTGCAAGCTCGTGTCCTCTGCCTTGCTGGGACAGGAGGTGTTTGCATCTCTGATGACAATGGCATGCATGCTTCTGCAGACAAGGACAACCCCTCATTTGCCTGCTGAGCCTTTACTAGTTCTGTTGTATTTTCTGTTCTCCCAACCTTTCCTGTACTCTGCAGCACCCCTTGTGTTTTCCCATCGCAGCACCCCTTGTGCTTTCCCATCACAGCATCCCTTGTGTTTCCCATCACTGCTGTTTGCAGAGCCGTTGAGCTCATACATAGCTGAGGATAGCTTATAAAGTTCCTGACTCCAGCTTTCTGTAAATGCATAGGTGTCATTAGTCTTGTTATGCACTTGCCACAGGAGGCCACTCAGTGTGGCAGCTGGCTGCAGTGGTGTTTTGCGTCATGCCTTTATTGCTGGAGCTGGCTGTCCTCTGCTCTGTTGGTGCCTGTAGTGCTCTGGTGTGGCGGTGCCCGGGGCATCCCATGCTCTGGCTGGTGTTTGCCCTGGCTCCTGGGAGCAAGTGAGCAAAGGAGGGGAAGATGCCCCTGAAATGGAGCCACAAACTTTGCAGGAAGCACTTGTTGATGCCTCTCTCTCCATGTCATTGCAGGCGAAAGACAGTGACGACGACGATGAAGTCACCGTCAGTGTTGACCGGGACCGCTTCATGGATGAGTTCTTTGAGCAGGTGAGAGATTTGTTTCTGCAGTGCAGCTTTAAACCTAGCTCAGAGCTTTCTGTTAGCGCTGGAGCAGGCTGCAGGGCTGTGGTACAGGCTCCCACCACAGGCTGGGAGCAGTGGTAGAGGTGGGGATGGGGGTCCTGCCCTGGCTGATGCTGCTCAGCTGATGCTCCGGGTCTTTGGGGGTTACGCTTAGCGTGCTGATTAACAGGGACCAGGCTTCCATGCAGACCTGGGGCTGTCATGGGCTTACCTGGCCCTATGGATGCTTTGCTGTGCCACCTCCTCCTCCAGAAACCAGTGGGGCAGCTGGGCCAGGTGACCAGTCGGTGGGAGCGGGTGAGCCTTGCAGCCTGCCTGCCTCCAGCCTGCTGCTAAAGTGGACCGGCTCTCAAACCTCTCCTGACAGCACCTCTGCGGAGTAGCAGTTTCTTCATGGGATTGATTTACTTTTGTGCCTCTCGTTACCAAACAAGAGGTTGTCTTCTGGCATGTAGGTGGCTATAAGATCTGCATGTGGATTTTTAGCACACCCTTAGCATGGCATGTGTGTAGGGGGTGTTAAAATGTATCTGTGCAGGCAATGGAGTGGGGAATGAAAAAATCTGATGTACAGATGGAGGAAGATAAGCAAAGTGGTGGTGTGAGTCGAAGGAGAAGACAGAGCTAGGGGGTGGGCAGGCTGGCAGGCAGAGGGCACAAGTAGAGGCATGTCTCCTTGTAGTACAGAAGTGTGGGGAAGATGCCAGCATGGAATTGCTGGCAAATGTGCTCTCCCTGGTCTGTGGGGTGAGGGTCCAACTGGGCTTCTCAGCCCCTGGAGCAAAGAGCCGTGGGGGACTGAGCAGGGACAGAGCCTGGCTTGTGCAACCTCAGCAATGTTCTCCATGCTGGAGGTGCAGAATCTGGTAATCCATAGATCTGATGCTAATTTAAGTAAAGCCCAAATGTTTCTCAGTGCATTGCGAAGGATACAGGACATAGAGTCTGCATTACATTGCTGTGACTGCAAAGCTGGCTGCTGTGATGTGGAAGGTCTGACTTCATGGTGGTCCTACAGTTTGAGGATCCAGATGGATATTTGTTCAGGAGGATGTTTGCTGTGGTTCAGATTTGTCATGGATGCTTTGGGATAGGGTTTATTAATCCCTCCCCTTTCCAAAAGTCCGGGTACTCTCACAGGAGACCTGTTGTCTTGTCCATCTCCACAGGTGGAAGAAATTCGAGGGTTCATCGATAAAATTTCGGAGAACGTGGAGGAAGTGAAGAGGAAGCACAGCGCCATTCTTGCATCGCCCAACCCCGACGAGAGTGAGTGAGCTGTGATCTCCTTGTGTCCCTGTGGGCACGTGGCTGTGCTGTGCTGGGCCAGTTGTGGGGTGGCTGGAGTCAAGCACAAGTCCTCTTGTCTCCAGGTGACCATGGCTGGAAAGCCACAAGCTGCCGAGGTGGTTGATGGCCCGGGGTGAGAGAGGGCTGGGACGTGCGTGGGAAGGAGGTGGAGGGATGACTGATCGCTTTCTGACCTTGAAAGGTGGTGAGGGTCCAGCAAGGCTGCTGGAGGGGAATTCCTGAAGGGTGGGGCAACATGGAGGCTGAAAAGAGCAAATGGCTGTTTTTATGCTGGTTGGCCATTGTCTTGCCCCTGGCTGCCTCCGGAGAGTACATGGATGAGGCAGCACTTGCAGAACAGGCTGAGCATTGCCTGCTTAGCCCAGAAATGGTACAGCTCTTCTTTAGGCCTGCGGTGTGCATTTGTGACCCTGCCCTTTCTGTCCTGAAGGACATTTTGTTGCTGGCTGGCCAAAGAGCCTGTCCCTTCCAGACCTTACTGATGTATCGCTGTTTCTTCCCCAGTCTTGTGTTCCTGAGGAGGTTTGTTGCCAGGAACAGAAGTTAAGGAGCACAGCACCCAAGAAGTGGCAACATTTGGGAGTCTGTGGGATCTGGTAGAGTTAGAGCTGTGGGTGATGAGCTCCCCTGTCCCCAGGTGCAAGCAGTGCATCTCCTGGGGGAGCCAGTGGAGCCAGCACTGGCAGAGCACCTGGGGCTGGTGGGGTCAACTGGCCTTCCTTAGTGCAGAGGCTTTCCAACTTTGGTGTCTGCAAAGCGCTCCCACCTTGTGCAAAGCCCAAAGGAGCAGGTGGGACCGAGGTGCTGAGCTGTGCAAGGGAGAGCAGGGGTGAGCACAGCTGAGCGGAGCTGCTTATCAGTGGGGATGGACCCTGGAAAGGCTCACCCACTGAGGGACATCATTTGAATGTCTCTGCTGCCCAAGCCTCTCCTTCAGTCTTGCCGTGAGCCCTTGTGGGCTCTCCTTCGCCAACCTCCCTCATGGCGCTGGTGGTTGCAGGGCTGATGGTTGCTGTAGGGCTGACCACACGGGATGGCTCCGAGCTGCTGGCAGCCCTTGTCACTGGCAAAGGTGTTGCTTTCATGGGCCAGTGGGTGACTGCTGAACACTGCTCATGCCCTCCAGGCTGCAGTGGCCCTGCTGCAAAAGTGAGCTTAGGGGGCTGGGAAGCTGAGACCAAGTCTCTGTCTTGTCATCGACCCCCCTCCCATCCACTTCTCTTCATTTGCCCAGTGCAATTCCATGTCTGCTCATATCCAACTGTGAATTGTTTCTAGAGGTCCCAGGAGGTTGTCTGTACACACATTTTCTTATGTCCAGCCCTATGTCAAATCAATGGATATTGCTAATTGCTTGGAAGAACCTGGCCCTTTGGAAATTGTCTCATGCTTATGCTCCTCCCTCCTGGCACCTGCTCCTCAACTAAAATTTACTTGGCGAAGCCTGGAAGCAAGGGATTTTGTCAAGGGAATTCATGTGTCTCAGACTGTTGCTCAGTCATCCTCCAGGCTCTTTTAGTCTGTGCTTGCACTGTAAGATTTTGCAGTGTTTCGGTATGGGTGTTTCCTGGGAAGAGCTGTCATTGCTTTGCTTCTGGCTGCTGGGCTCATACAGCATGCATCGACACAGTGTCCGCTCGGGGCTGAGCCAGAGCTCGGGCTGCAACGGGCATTTGTGGCCTAAAAGCATAATAATCTATCTAAAAGTCTGAGATCTGCAGTGAACAAGATATGGTGACATTGATGTGACTTCCAGAAGCATCCAGGACGATGAGGATGAGGATGAGTGCTCCTGGTTTTGTTTTACAGTGTTACCTTGCCTTGGTATTGTAGAAAATTCAGTTTATAATGCCAAAAACTGTTTGGGCAGCGAAAGAAGATCCCACACTTTGTTTAGAAATTATTGTTTTGTATTATTGTGGTGTGTCCAGGAGGTGCGGTGGGGCTCATCAGGTGCTCAATGGTAGATAGGCTCACAGACTCACAGAGTGGTTTGGGTTGGAAGGGACCTTCAAAGATGATCCAGTCCAACCTCCCTGCCCAGGGGCAGGGACATCTCCCACTAGATCAGGTTGCTCAAAGCCCCATCCAACCTGGCCTCGAACACTTCCAGGGATGGGGCAGCCACAGCTTCAATGGGCAACCTCTGCCAGTGTCTCACCACCCTCATCGTACAACATTTCTTCCCTATGTCCAAGCTAACCCCACCCTCGTTCAGTTTAAAACCGTTGCCCCTTGTCCTGTTGGTGCAGGCCCTGGTCAAAAGTCTCTCTCCCTCTTTCCTATAAGCCCCCTTTAAGTACTGAGCGGCCGCAGTAAGGTCTCCCCAGAGCCGTCTCTTCTCCAGGCTGCACAGCCGCAACTCTCCCAGCCTTTCTCCATAGCAGAGGTGTCCCAGCCCTCGGACCATTTTGGTGGCCTCCTCTGGACCCACTCTAGCAGGTCCATGTGTATCTTGTACTGGGGACCCCAGAGCTGGTTGCAGTGCTCTGGGGGGGTCTGAGGAGAGCGGAGCAGAGGGGGAGCATCCCCTTCCTCAACGTGCTGGCCACACTGCTGGTGATGCAGCCCAGAAGGCGTTTGGCTTTCTGGGCTGCAAGTGTACGTTGCCAGCTGATATCCTGTTTGTCACCTACCAGTATACCCCAGTCCTCCACAGGGCTGCTCTCCATCATTCCTTCCTTCCTTCCATTCATCCATCTATGCATCCCCCAGTCTGTGCTGGTACTGGGGATTGCCCTGACCCAGGTGCAGGACCTGGCTGAACCTTGTGAGGTTCGCATGGGTCCACTCCTCACAGATGCATCACCACAAATCAGCAAGAGCTGCTCCGCTATGACTGACCCTTCCTAGCTGGGTGGACGCCTGGTGTTGTCTCAGACCAGCCTCCAGCTCCCTGAGGCTGCTGTGTGCCAGGGCTGCCAGTGCTGTGGTGTCAGCTGAGCCGTGTTCCCAGGGCAGCACCTGTGTGCCAGCATCGCTCCGTGCCACTGGGGGTGAGGTGTTGGAAATGGTCCTCGGTGTCCTCAGGACAGGACACAACCTTGGACATAGCTGCAAGGGTCTGAGTAGATGATCTAGAGAGGCATTAAACTCATGTGGCCTTGTAAGGGCAGGCTATGTGCTGTCTTGTGGGACTGTGGGTCAGCTCTTGGGATATCTCATGGTTGGACTAGGTGATCTTTAAAGATCCCTTCCCAAACTATTCTGTGATAACTGATGATGTACCGCTTGTAGCTTTTCCGTTTCCCTCCAACTCAGCCAGACCGAGGGCAGCATCACTCCATGTCCATCTGCTCCTTCACCCCCCGGTGAGGTGCACAAAGCTCAGCAGAAGTTCAACCAGAGACAGGATTAACCTCCTTGTTAACCTTGGCTGGAGGTCAGTCCTGTGCTTTGGTGAGATGAAGGCAGTGCAGTGGGGAATGGTGGGTACCAGCGCAGTGCCTGGCAGCCTCACCACCACCTTCCGGTACTCCTGAGCTCACAGAGAACTTGGTAATTAATGCAAAGGCTTGTTGTAATGCAGGGAAGTGAATTTATTGAGATTAATTTGGAAATTAAGAAGCAAGTTTTCCATGAGCCATGGGAGAGGGAAGGAGCCAAAGGGCACTAAAACGTAGGTAGTGAAAGACTGGTCTTGGTGTGCACGGTTTGCTTTTTAACATGGCAAATCAATTACACCTGTGATGACAATCAAGGCAAGACATTGCTCTCTGCAGGGGCCAAACTCATGCGGGATTTGGGGTGCTGCTTGTCCCCTCTGGAACAGCACCTTAGTTATTTCTTAGTGGTTTCTAAGCACTTCAGCATCATGTGAAACCTTCAGTACAAGGTGATGGGAAGTCATCCTCGAGGGTATCAGAAGAAAGACTTAGACTTCTCATTCTTGTCTGGAGGCAAATGTGCTGTGCATGATGCAGCTCAGTTTGGCGTGTGTTGTAGCTTCTCCAGCAAGAGACACAAACTCCTTAAATACCACTGGCAAGTCCCTCCTAGAGCTGGAGGACCTTGGAGTGGGGCTTCAGAAGATCAGGACAAAGCTGGGCTGGTAATTAGGGAAGCAGATGAACAGTAGTTGGGAGTTGCTGTTGGAGCACTGAGTGGAGGGAGGGATGGATGGATGTACAGTGTCTGCTGGCTGAATTGGTTACTGCTTTTTCAGGGTCACTAATAGAGAAGAGAGACTTCATAGGTACAATCCTACTGGAACCTGTTTCTTAAATGACTGTGTGCTTAGGCATATGCAAGCCCTTGGTGCTCTCCTGCACGTGCTCTGCTGTTGCAGAAGAAGGTGAGGTCCAGGTGTCTGTGTGAGACCTGGATTTACCCACCTGTCCGGCGCAGGATGGAGGTACTGGGCTGGATCCATGTCGCACAGAAGGGCTCATCCCTCCCCTCCCTTCCTGCTGATCCCTCTTCTGGCTGCACAGACTGTTCTTGGATCCATGTTGCTGCTGCTGCCTGGGCTTATTTTGGCACCCTGTGGGTGGGCAGCTGGCTGGCTTTGCCATCGTCCTGGCAAGGTGGCAGCCCTCTACCTGCCTGCCTGCCTGCGCCTTGCAGCTTCAGTGGGCTCGCATCCAGTTGCGGGGGTACGGGAAGGGTCTCCCCGCTGAGCGGCTCTGCGCTGTGAGTTGGGCAGCATCATGTCAGGGCTTGGGTGGGCTCGGAGCGGCTGAGGGGCTGTATTCCTCCTTGGGTTGGGGCCATTGCTACTGCTACTCCTGATTTGAGTCACAGCTCCTGGTAAACCTGTTCCTAAAATCCTTCCCAGTGAGCTGCTGCATCTGTTGTCGCTCCTGGCGCCTGAAGCAGGCTGTTTGTCCTCAGTCCTTGGTCTGGGCTGCTTCCCAGAGGAGGTGGCTTTGAGTGGCAAGTTGCCAGCCAGAGAGGAATGAAGTGATGTTGGGTTTTTTTCTGGAGCGGTTGGGAAGGGCTTCTCTGCCATTCGTCTTTGTGCATCGCATCCCTCCCCATAGCGACGCTCTGCGACTCCTCGTTGCTCTGTTATATAACGGATGCTGTTTGCTGAATGAATTGCCTCCGGGAACGTAAATCTTCAAATCTGAAGTTGTGTCTTTCAGCCTGTCCGCTCAGTCCATCTCCGCAGGCTTCGGAAGACCCAATAAATATTTCAGAACTGGAAGTAGGTCCATGACAGCTCTGCACCAGGATGGAAGGGGAGGTTCAGTTACATGTACACTTGACCTCCAGTTTCATAATTTAAGCTGTGCAGACTGGAGGTGGTGGCTTTGGACACCAGGGCGCAGGTGACTGGCCTGGCTGACTTTGTTCAGGCTCTCCATCTGCTGGAGGAGATTTGAGTTATTTGGAGAGTGGCCTTTGTAATTCCTAGCAGACCATCTCCTGGCAGAGAGATGTGCCAGGTGGTCAAGGAGACAAATCGTAGCTTCTCACCTCTGTCTAATGCATTGAGGCAACACTGGCTGGTGCCAAAGGCAATTTGGAGTTGTCTTCGTGCCTAGGCTCCTGCCAGATGCCTTTGAGCAGGCTCTGTGCCCTCGTGTAAGTATAACCTTGCTACTCACCAGGTCCTTTTGGTAGGTGTCACAGCTGGAAGCCCACTTTGCTCAGAGGAGATGCTACTTGGGCACTGTTGGGAGGAAGGGAGGCTACAGCTGGTTCTTGCTGGAGCTGCCCTCCTTGGGCATGGCTTTCCATGACCTCTTAGCTCTGTTTCCTGCCATGCAATGGTTTTTCTGGGGGTACATTCCCCCTGGTGCCTGGTCCCACCAGGGCAGGGAGGAGGTTTCCTTGAAGACCAGGAGTTGCAGTCATGCTGCATTGCAGGCTTCAGACTCAGGCTCATGTGCTGCTCCTTCAGGAGGAGAAGTATGAGAGGACAAACAAGGATTTTGGTGAAAAGCCTGACTTTGTTCTCTTGGCCTCTCTTTGCTCCTCCACCCTCTGTGCTGCTTCTCGTGGCTTCCCTGGGATGGGAAATCGGAGCCAACACAGACTTCAGCAGACATTGGAGATGGAGGTGAGAGGAGCTGGAGCTGCAGTGAAGCAAGCGTGGCCCCAGCAGAGCAAGGGACCTGGTGAAGGGTGTCCGGGCACATCCTGGACATGCAAAGCAAAGCAGTGTGTCCCCCCATTCACTGTGCTGCTCTCACCCCTGATCTGCAGCCTCATCAGTGCCACCCTTGCCCCAGTCATGTCCTGCTCAGGTCTGGCCAGGTGAGGTTTTTGATGCAGGCAGGGCTCCAGGGTTCGTCCTCAGTCCAGTATGGGGGCATGGTAAAGGCAGATCCAGCTCCTCAGCCTGAAGCAGGAATAGACTCACAGAGTGGTTTGGGTTGGAAGGGATTTTCAAAGATGATCCAGTCCAACCTCCCTGCCAGGGGCAGGGACATCTCCCACTAGATCAGGTTGCTCAAAGCCCCATCCAACCTGGCCTCGAACACTTCCAGGGATGGGGCAGCCACAGCTTCAATGGGCAACCTCTGCCAGTGTCTCACCACCCTCATCGTACAACATTTCTTCCCTATGTCCAAGCTAACCCCACCCTCGTTCAGTTTAAAACCGTTGCCCCTTGTCCTGTTGGTGCAGGCCCTGGTCAAAAGTCTCTCTCCCTCTTTCCTATAAGCCCCCTTTAAGTACTGAGCGGCCGCAGTAAGGTCTCCCCAGAGCCGTCTCTTCTCCAGGCTGCACAGCCGCAACTCTCCCAGCCTTTCTCCATAGCAGAGGTGTCCCAGCCCTCGGACCATTTTGGTGGCCTCCTCTGGACCCACTCTAGCAGGTCCATGTGTATCTTGTACTGGGGACCCCAGAGCTGGTTGCAGTGCTCTGGGGGGGTCTGAGGAGAGCGGAGCAGAGGGGGAGCATCCCCTTCCTCAACGTGCTGGCCACACTGCTGGTGATGTAGCCCAGGAGCTGCTTGGCTTTCTGGGCTGCAAGCCCACATTGCTGGTTAATATCCCATTTTCTGCCCACGAGTATCTCCCAGTCTTTCTCTGCAGGGCTGCTCTCCATCCATCCATGCCTCCATCCATCCATCCCCCAGTCTGTGCTGGTACTGGGGATTGCCCTGAGCCAGGTGCAGGACCTTGCACTTGGCCTGGTTGGATGGCAAGGTGTGGCGTGGATTTGATGGACATAAAATCATGAGTGGCCCAGGGAGTTTGGGCAGGGTTTGGTTGCTCACCACACCTTCCAGAGCAGGGCTGGAGATGGTGAGGACACTAATGCAGCTGGTAGATGGCAGGGTCCCCACCAACAGAGGTGGTCCTTCAGCCTTGTTGGGGTTGGCAGGGCATGGCATGGCAGCAGAGCTACCTGCTTGCTGGAGGACCCAGGGAGCATGTGCTTTGCTGGACTCTGCTTGTTTGGGGAGGGGGAGCGGGAAGCCCCATCTTCCTCCCCTGTAACTGCCCCTGCTGCCTTCAGTGCTGGGAGCAGTGGTCCTGCTGCCTGCCTGCTTCCTCCTGCCACATCTTTGAGGCAGGTGAGCTCACGCCAAAATGAGAAGCTGTACCATGGCAAAGGTGCACTTTGTTGTGCTGGCCGTGGCATGCGTGGAAGGGCGTGGGTACTCATCGGGCTGGTGGGAAGGAGATGCCATCTGCCACCCTGGGTCTCAGCATCCTACCTCCCTGCGTCCTGCTCCTCTTCCTCCTCAGGCTAGGTCCCTAAGGGGAAGGTCTTCTCAGGCTGTCTTTGCACCCCGTGCTTGGTGCAGCTGTGGCGGGGGATGGCCCCATTGCTCTGCTGACGCTGCCCAGTATAGCAAACCTGGTGTGAGATGGAGGCATGGAGGGGTGCTTCGTGCAGGGACGGGGGGTTCCTCTGCCCACCGAGGAGGTTCAGGAGCTCCTGCAGAGCGGCTCCAACACCTCGCTTGGCTTGGGCATCCTGAGCAGAGCTGCACTAACGATGCCCGTGGTCATTATGGCAATGCCATGCTGTGCTTGGGGGCTGCCTTGGGTGGCTGCATCCTGTCTCTGTGTTACACAGAGATGCTTTTCATCACCCTTTCATGCATTTCTCCAGCTCCATCTTGAACGAGTTTTGTTTCTTCTCCTGGTAATTCTTGTTGAAGAGCCACTCTAGGACTTAACCTCCAGTGGTCAGGAGCCATCTTCTTATTTCCAGCCTGAGTCTATTTATGATCAATTTACATACCAACGTCATCCCAAGAACAAATATATTTAGCTTAAATAGCTGTTTGCCCTTCTGGCTTCATCCTGTTGGGTCCACGCAGCAGCTTGGTTGTTTTGCAAGGGCTTTGCGCAATCCCTGCTTTCCCTGTCACCTGCCTCAGTTCTGGTTTTGAAGGACTGGGGTAGCCCGCGGCATGAGGTCTTCAGGATTTTTGGGGGGCCCTGGCTGCTGGTCAGAATTTCTTGAGCTTTTCAGGCTGGGTTTGCCCTTCTCTTACCTTGTCATGTTGCTACCCCTGTGAAAGTTGGGGTCTGTCTGTGTGGGACAGGCCAGGGCTTCCCGTGCCCAGGTGGTGGGTGCTGGGCCTGGGCACCCGCAGGTGATGAGTGTTTGAAGGAGATGGATAGAGTGAGGGTTGGCAGGTCACGGTGGCACATGTGCGTGTGAGCAAGAGGCTCAGCTGTGTCAGGGAGCAGACTGTCCAGCCCTCCCCGATGTCTCCGGGGGATCCTTAATGGAGCTGGGGATCAGGCTGGCAAAACACCTCCCTTCAGCGCTAAACCAGCCCAGCACCTCCCAGAACTGATTTGGTGGGCGTCATGGGGTGCAGGCACAGCAGGGGCAAGCTTGGGTGCAGGGATGCTCATGCTGGTCCTCACCTTCCCTGGCCACTGCTGCCACTCAGCACGGACTTGTGTGAGGCTCCTGCAGCCGCGTCACTCCCACTCCCATGGTGGCAACCACTGCCAGCCCTCAGGTGCTGCCCACAGGAATAGGATGCATAGACTTTCTGTGCATCATTCCAATGCCGCAGTGAGGGTGCCTGGAACATCTCTGCCTCTCTCTATTGTGCCTGTGTGGCTTTTCCTTTCATGTCCCCTTGATGTGCCATATGTTATGCCAGGTGAGATTCCCTTTTACCATACAGCAGCTGTGCACCCCCGCTGCACGCCCGAGCTTTGTGATCGCCAGCACCTATTGTCTGCTCTGTCATCCTGAACAACGCTGGGTGATCTGCGACACCAAGTGAATGCAGAGTAAATATCAATTAACTGTAGTCTGATTCATGGCAACATAAAAAAAAGAATAAAAATCAGCTGCTCTGTAATTGTTTTGGGCTTAATTTAGACCAAACAATTAGTGGCACTCCTGGAAGACATGTTATTGCTGCCACAAGGTGCAGCTTTTGCTGAAAAACTTTATCTCTCTTGGGCTGTGCACCCCGTTGCACTCCAGAGGCTCTTGCATGATGGGCAACGAGGAGGTGACTTTTGGAGCAGAAGCCCATCCTTGCTGCTGGAGGTATTGCTGCTCCTGTTGTAGCACAGGAGAGCTCCTGTGGCTCCAAGGTTTTGTGCGTCTTGCAGCAGCGGAGCCCCAGGATGGTACCGCAGCCCCTGTTCTTGCTGTGTCCCGGGTGGTTTGGGACAGAGTGACTGGCAGGAGGTGGGCAGCCCTGGGGGTGAGGGGATATGGGGCCAACACTGCCCTGAACCCCACTGCCTGTTGCACTCTCATGTCTTTCTCCACTGGCTCCTCCTGTCTGCATGTGAATTCGGCTCTGCTCCCCACCCTGCATCTCCTCCCCTTGAACTTACTAGCCTTGGCTGGTCCTTGAGCTGTGGCTGGGGTCCAGGTGGGTGGGTGAGCTGAGCCGGGCCAGGGTCGTGGTGTGCCACACTGGTGGTCCCAGCTGCACGGTGAGGCTGCCTGCCCTCTTCTGCAGCCTGAGTTGTTTGGCCTGGGGAGGTTGGAAAGAGGGAGGAAAAAGGGAAAGGAGCAAAAATGAGAGGGGATATGGCAGCTGTGCCCCTTGCAGTGCTGGCTGGAAGAGTTTCACTCTTCCTGCCCAGCAGGTTGGCCAGGTTGGGGCTCTTCCAGCAAGCAATGGGTTCAGCAGGCTGGGTTGCTGCCTGAGGCACGCAGCCGTGTGGCTCTCCTTGGGCTCTCTTCACCTCTCCCTGCCGGATTCATAGTGGTTGGCACCGGCTGGGCCCTGGATGCTGAGGGGTGAAGAGGAGCCGGAGGCCCCTCTGCAGCAGCCAGGAGCCCTGCTCCAAGCAGGCAGCAAGCTGGGGTGCGGTGCTGGCCCCAGCGGGCAGGATGCTGGGTAGCATGGGGACATGTGTTGCAGTGGCACTGCTCCTGAGTGTTGCTTGCTTTTGACTCCGGCCTGTGGTTGAGTTTCTCTCATCTGCTTACAGTGGCCAGGATCCCCTCCCCATCCCCTTCTGTACTCCACGTGGCATGAAAATCTCTGTGATTTCTAATACTTTTAGTTGTCAGGCTTGGCATTGGCAGGGGAGGCAGGTGAGGGGGGTTGAAGGCCAAAGGGTGAAGGAGCAGAAACATGGGGCTGCTTTGGGAAGTGCTGGGAGACGGAAACAACGAGACCAGGGGGTTGCCTGCGTGCACATGGCTTTTGCAGCATTGACGCTATTCAGAGCCACATCCCCACTCTATGAGCTGCCGTGTCGCCCAGCAGTGCAGCTCAGTGCACAACAGCGTGCCCTCGCCTCAGGGCTGGTGCACCACGGGGTGCTGGGGGTGTTGCCTGTGCAGGCAGGAGTGGGGCAGAGGGGTGGGTTAGGATGCTCTGTAGCAGATGGCATCCAAACCCAGCAGTGTACGCTTTGCAGCTAGATCTCAGATTTCTCTTGCTAAATCTCCATTGTCTCAGTGTTAACACTGGGAGATAATCTGTTATTTGCAGAAGTAGGTTTAGGAGGGCTGAGATGAGCAAGCCATAAATCGGGTTCCTGTGCTTTCCCAGGATTACTTTGGCACTGCTGCACACTGCGGCACGAAGAAGGCTTTGTGCTTTCTAGGCATGCCGAGAGCAGGGGGGCAGCCTGGATCTGGCTGGCAGAGCAGGGCAGGGGTGCAGGCAGGAGGAGGGTAGCCAGAGGTCTTGTGATCTGGGTCCCCAGCATCACCCATGCCTGGGGATCACACTGCGGGCACTGCTGCTGTTGCGTCACCCATGCCCAGGGGCTTCTGCTACAGGGGAGTTCCAAGAACTGGCTTTACAAAGCTGTAACTAAGTTACTGAGAGATGAAGAAGTCAGTGATGGTGAATTGGAAACAGCTTGAGGAGGTATTACTGGTAAAAACCCATCAGGTTTGGGGCAGCTGGGAAAATGGCAGCTGTGTGTGTGTCTTCGGGTAACCTTTACCCACGTGCGGCAGGGCAGTGTGCGTGGTTGTTTCAGTTGGAAGGAGGGAGAGGAGGAGTTGATTAAAGTGGAGATTTTAGGCAGGTGGTGGGAGGAAGCAGGAGGACAGAGCAGGAAATCCGAGTGCTGAAGGACTCTGAGAGCTTTTACAGTGTGGAGAAACAGAAGCACAGCAAGGAGTGCACATGGGCTGGGTCTGGAGGAGGAGGTGGGACAGGTCCCTGGCACAGGCATGCGGGCGCCGTTTGGCTGGGCCGGTTGGGTAGGTGGTCACACACTGAGGAGAGGAGACTGTGGCTGCAGCATGGGAGACTTTATGCTAGACAGGGCTAGTGTTTGCCAGAAGTGGCTTCTCCAACCCGTTGGATCGTGTCGTGTCCAGGCTGCGGCAGTCAGAAATGGGGAGTTGTCCTCTGGCGCAGACGCGAGCGCTGTAGCCAGTTTGGCTGTCCACAGTTTGAGAACAGTGTGCATCAACTGTAAAAGCCATTGAGGAGAAACCGGGAGAGCGACTGAAGGGCTGACAGCTGAGGTACCCAGTGGGAGACTTGGCGGTCTGCTGGGAGAGCAGGTTGGATGGTGATGGGACCGCTCCTGCAGGGAGCACCCAGCTAGACAAGCCTAGCTGGAAAGTGGGTTTGATACCAGGGTAGGTGGCTCACCACTGGGAAGGGTTGCCTCTCCCATCCCTGACAATTATCAGTGGAGAGCAGAGGTCCTCATAAAACCAGTTCAGGAAAGACTAACCAGTGTCTGAGCGGGTCAGGCTGGGAAATGGCAGGAACTGGTGAAATGAGCTGCTCTGCCTTGGCCAGCAGCAAACCCGGTGGCTGGGCACATCTGCCCTGCATGGGCAGGACCTGCTGAGCTGCCCACCACCCTTCCCTGCAGGTCTGGGGTGAGTGCTTACTGCTGAGCTTACTTCACTCTTTCAAGAACAAGACTGGAGTTGTTCAGAGTTCAGGCAACGCCGATAGTGCTGCTGGAAGTATTCATGAGATACCTATGACCTTTTTACTTCTGAATAATGACAGAATAAGGAGACCTAGAATAGGATTGTAGGATAGTCCAGTCCAGTTGTGCTGGCCCGTTGCATGGCAGCGGGGCTGTGCAGCATGTGGATCCGCACCCAGAGGGGCAGAAGCCACCATGCTCAAAAAAGGGTAAATAAAGGAGAATACTGAAAATAGAGAAAATCTCCACTCCTGGCTTGGAGACCCAAATCGATATTTTACCTAGTGCTCAGAAATAGCATACAGAAGTGTGGCCTAATATTACAATGTGGTAAGGCAAAAAAAATTATTCTTAGGGGAAGGTTTGGAATATAATCCTGTTCCTTTTTTAAAAGTTAGTTAACACATTGCTGCTGTATATTGGATTGAATTGCTGCAGTAATCAAGTGTTTGAATGTCATTCCAAATCTTTTCAGTGCTTGTTTTAGGAGAAAATATTCACACAGAAAATAGCTATTTCCCCCTAAACTCCCCCCCAAATCCCTGTATTTTATTGCCTTGCGACACCACCCACCTTCAGCATGTAGCTCCTGCCTACTCTCCCAACACGTTGTGCCAGCCCCCTCTCTCTTGGGTCTCTGCCTGCCACACTCCTACTGCACCCGCGTTTTTGATCTCGGGGGCTGCTGCCTGCTTGCCCGCTCCTCGGCACTGCCAGGCTGTGCATCCCGCGTTGGCGTGTGGGTGCGTCAGCAGCTGCACGGGGGTAGTTGGAAATAACGATTTCCCTGTAACCCAGGAAGATGATTAATTGCCTCAGAGGGTATTGCTGCCCATTTGCCGTTAATTGGGAGCCCTGCAGAGAGCTGGGTGGTGGGGGTCTGCCTCCTGGGAGCTGCCAATTTGGAGTGGTTGCTGCTCCAGCAGCTGCCAGCTCCAGCCCTTGCAGGCAGAGCCCCGCTGCCTGCACAGAGCTGACTGCCTTCCCAGTGTGGACTCATCATCTCTGTTGGCAGAGGTGGCCGGATGTTTAACGAGGGCATCAGAGGTGCTGGCAGGAGCACCTGCAGGTAGAGCCAGGCTGTTCCTCATGCCTTTGGGAGCTGCTGCTCAACAGCCCCGCTCCCACCTGTGCAGACACCTGCACAGGTGTTCGTCAGCCCTCCTATGGGGTGTATGTGGACGTCCACACGGGTGTTCACCAGTCCTGCCACCCATGCACCAGGCACACAGCTTGGGCATCTGTGGAACATTACTGGGTACAACTGTGACCTCCAATTTCCCAAGCTGGGCATTGTTTGTAGCTGGGAGCTACCCAAAAGCTTGGTTAGGACCTGGGGTTTATTTTTGTTTCCCCTTGTCAGGCTCCTTTGCCATGTCCCCAGGTTGCCCACATTGGCTGGCTTGTGTCCACCTCCCTTCTGCCCAGCTTTAGGTATTTGCGCAGGGGATGCAGGAGTGGGAGGAAGCCTTATGGGCCTGGCATGGAGGGATTGGCTTCATGCATGTTCCAAAGCCTAGACCAGTGTGTCCCCTGGCTTCTTCCTCCGCCATGGAGGTGGGCTCTCTCCAGCTTATCTCAGGTTGTGGTGAGGCTGAGGCTGTTTGCTCAGGGAATTCGGGGTGAATAGCAGGGAGTGTGGTTGCTTTGGAAGTCTGGGGATGGCAAAGTGCTGGGGAGCTTGTGGGTGGGAGATAGGTTGTGGTGTCAGGACCACAGTTACAGCTTCAGTCTGAAGATAGGAGAAAACCTGCTCCAGCACAGGCTCTCCATGGGGTCACAGCTTCCTTCAGGGCATATCCACCTGCTCCGATGTGGGGTCCTCCGTGGGCTGCAGGGAGACAACCTGCATCACCATTGTTTTCTCCAGCAGCTGCACAGGAATCTCTGCTCCAACATCTGGACCACCTCCTCCCCCTCCTTCACTGACCTTGGTGTCTGCAGAGTTGTTTCTCTCACATATTCTCTCTCCTCTCTCACAGCTGCTGTTGCAAACTGGTTTTTACCCTGTCTTAAATACTTTATCAAAAAGGTCACCGTCCACTGACGGGCTCAGCTTTCATGGAGTGACGTGTCTGTCTTGGAGCTGGCTGGCAGCGGCTGTGCCCAGCAAGGGGGCAGCTCCTGGTGTGTTCTCACAAAGGCCACTCCTGCCGCCCCTCTGCTGCCAACACCAGCAGCCCCTGTACTGCTGGTTGTGAAAGTTCATAAAAATCACAGACTCGCAGAGTGGTTTGGGTTGGAAGGGACCTTCAAAGATGATCCAGTCCAACCTCCCTGCCAGGGGCAGGGACATCTCCCACTAGATCAGGTTGCTCAAAGCCCCATCCAACCTGACCTCAAACACTTCCAGGGATGGGGCAGCCACAGCTTCAATGGGCAACCTCTGCCAGTGTCTCACCACCCTCATCGTACAACATTTCTTCCCTATGTCCAAGCTAACCCCACCCTCGTTCAGTTTAAAACCGTTGCCCCTTGTCCTGTTGGTGCAGGCCCTGGTCAAAAGTCTCTCTCCCTCTTTCCTATAAGCCCCCTTTAAGTACTGAGCGGCCGCAGTAAGGTCTCCCCAGAGCCGTCTGTTCTCCAGGCTGCACAGCCCCAACTCTCTCAGCCTTTCTCCATAGCAGAGGTGTCCCAGCCCTCAGACCATTTTGGTGGCCTCCTCTGGACCCGCTCTAGGCAGGTCCATGTGTATCTTGTACTGGGGACCCCAGAGCTGGATGCAGTGCTCTGGGGGGGGTCTGAGGAGAGCGGAGCAGAGGGGGAGCATCCCCTCCCTCGACGTGCTGGCCACACTGCTGGTGATGCAGCCCAGGAGATGCACATTGCTGGTTAATATCCCATTTTCTGCCCACTGGTATCTCCCAGTCTTTCTCTGCAGGGCTGCTGTCCCTCCTTCCCTCCTTTCTTCCCTCTCTCCCTTCCTTTGTATGCTCCCCCATTCTGTCATACATGCTGCAAATGGTTGCATTGGTCAGAGTTGAAAAAAATTCTAGAAAATTAGGAAAGGGTTGAGTCAGTGCCTTGCAAACCAAGCGTCTAATATTTTTCTTCTTGTTTTACTTAGCTTGAATAAATAAGTTGCAATGTCAGACTCTGAGCTCTGTTTCCAAGAAGTAACATCAGCCTTTGGGAACTGAAGGACTGCTTAGAGGTCATTGATGTCCCAGATCTCTTTTGGCAAACGGGACTTCAGCTGGAAAGTCTGGAAAGTCCTTCTCTGCAGGGCTGCCCTCCATCCATCCATGCCCCAGTCTGTGTTGGTCCTGGGGATTGCCCTGAGCCAGGTGCAGGACCTTGCACTTGGCCTGGTTGAACTTCTTGAGGTTCACATGGGCCCACTCCTCCAGCCTGTCCAGGTCCCTCTGGATGCCACCCCTTCCCTCCAGCGTATCGACTGCACCACTCAGCTTGGTGTCACCTGCGAACTTGCTGAGGGTTCACTCAATCCCACTGTCTGTGTCATTGATGAAGATATGAAATAGTATCGGTCCCAATATGGACACCATTCATTACAGGTTTCCACTTGCCCATTGAGCCATTGACTGCAATTCTTTGGACACAGCCATCCAGCCAATTTCCTATCCAACTATAGTCCATCCATCAAACCCATATCTTTCCAATTCTAGTTTCTCCAAGTTCCCCCAGCTTTCCCTCTGGGGAGAACTCTGCTTCAGTGCCAGCTCACTTCAGCTGTGATTCAGCAGTTGTGCTGGAAGCCGTCCCACCTACGACAGCATCTCTCTCGTTTCTGTACTGGTTTGAACCTCCAAGGTCATGGCCAAGCCCATGTTTTCCAGCAGCAGTGGCTGCAAGGAAGTGTGCTGCAGCCGTCAAGGCTAGTGTGATTTCTGGAGCACTGTGGCCAAGTGCTGGCTCGCCTGCCATGCCAGGAGGAGAGGGACGGCACCGGGGCCATGCACTCTGCCTGCGATCTGGCAGAGTGCATGCAGCCAGCTTCCAGCAAGCAGTGAGGTGAACCACCTGCCGAGAAGCAGCACAGGAGAGGAGCCATTCCCACTGCCCGCTTCTGGGACAGCAGAGTGCCTCCCAGTTGTCCCGCTGAAGATTTAACCAAAAATCAACCTCTGCAGAGAAGGTCCCAGCACAAACCCACAGGCTGCATGGCTAGGTTGTCGGTCCTGCATCCCTGCACACTCTGGGGTCTGCAGGGGCTGTGCACACATCAGGTCGTCTGCATTGCTGCCCCCTCCCCTCCCGGAAATCCTGCCTAAAAACACCAAACCCCAGCGGTGTTTCTGCTGACCCAGCTTTGCAGGCTGTGCAATTTGCTGCTTAATTATCAGGGCTTGGATCCCCTGCCTGTAATAAGTGGGTGCTCACTGGTGCGCGCTGCAGATGCTCTGCAGCTTTGTGTGCCCACAGTGGGATGGAGATGTGAGCATGCACCCCAGTCGTGTCTACACCCTGGACACTCTCTCACTAATTTGGTGCACCCAGCCTGCTGGGGCTGTCCCCGATAGTGATGTCCTGGCCTGTGGCTGGGGATGGTTTAATGGGATGTGGCGCTGCTGAATAATTTTTCTCACACCTGAGACTTTCTGCATAACGTGGCTGGCTCATAGATGCAATTAATGCAATCAGTAGATTGCTGGGCTGTTCTTTCAGGGACTTGTTGTGTCGTTAGCACGCTCCAGTACCTTTCCTGTTGGCAATGGTGTGCTGTGTTTGGACCAGTCTCCTCTGGAGGTGTTGACATGAGGACAAGTGGGCTGGGGAGCTGTTACCATAAATCCTGGCTTGTGACTGAGAGATTAGAAATGGGGTTTGGCTTCATATTCCAGACTCAGCAGCCTGAATATGTAATGTTTGCTGATGCTGGCTGATAGGGACAAGGAAATTAGTTGTTAATTTGTCACCCCAATAGCAATGCCTGCACCGTGTTAGTGACAGTGATGGTCACTGGGTGTCTGGTCATCCCTGGTAAGCCAGAGATAAGTGGAACCTTGCATGGCCCTTTGTTCTGCCCAGTCTCCCAGCCTCGGAGGGTTTTCTTTTTTTAGGGGCTTTCATTCAGTTTTATCTTATTTTTTCCTGGCTGGTGAGGGCTTTGGTCCAGGTCTCAGCTGGCAGATCCTTCCCTCTTGGCTCTTCTCTGCCAATGGGCACCAGAGTTCGGTGTCCCACATTACTGCTGGTGGCCGCAGGGATGAGTAACCCTCTCCTGGAACTGATTTCTTTTTCCAGTGAGTTGTTCTTGATTTCTTGAAGGCCAGGCTTTCGCCTCTCCTCTCCATGCTTCCTCCACCTCTGGGAGCAGCCCTTGACGTGGTGCATCAAGGGTTATTACCAAAGCCAAAAGGAGAGTCTGGAGCTATGTGAGCTGAGGTTGCTCTCCGTGAGTTCACTGCTGCCCTTGCACTGCCTCCACGTAGTCCCCTGCCAGTGCCTGGTCTTAACAGTGGTTTTCAGGCAAAGGCTGCATTTGAGTTCATGATGTCTTGGACCATGGGCTGCTGTGTCCTGTGATGACATGGAAAGTGTTGATGTCCCACGTGGGTAGGTGTTAGGACAGTGCCAGCCCCTGGGAAGAAGAGCGGTTCGGCAGGGTGGGCGCTGTCTGGACCTTGGGTGGTTTGTGAGCTGTAATTTGGAAAGTTGCTTTTCTTCCTCCCCACTTTTTAATTTTTGGGGCAAAAACCTTACAGTAATCAAGTAGACCTTAAAACATACGTTCTTGTCCCCTGAGGGGGGATGCTCTGATGGAGCTGGGGGCGAGTATCTGCTGGTGGTCACTGACTCAGGGGGCTTGTATTTATTGTTTGCCAAGTGGAAGTATTTCTGAAAACAAGTCATTTGTGCTGAGTAGGTGCCTGCACCAGGGCAGGGATGAGCAGCAAAGAAGGGTCTTCCCAGCAGCCAGATGGTGCTGATTCTCTCTGGCTCTGGTGATGGAGGGAAGAGGCATTGGGTACAGTAAAGGCATTAGCTCATGTTTAAAAAAGATTTTTATAAGAAATAGTTGCTCACTTGGGGAGGTTGGCACTGCAGGAGCTCAGTCCTGTTGGAGGGCTTTAAACAAAACTGCGAGAGGTCAGGAAGGGCCCCTGAGATCACTTTGAAAGTCTGGATTAGTGAAGACTGACCCTCAGTAGAAGAGGATCAGGTTTGGGAACATTTCAGAATGGCATACACAGATCTGGAGTCCTTGATGGAGTGCACCCATGGTGCTGGGGGAGCTGGCTGGCGTCATTGTGAGGCCACTTGCAATTATCATTGAAAGCTGATGGTGATCAGGGAGGTGCCTGAGGACTGGAGGAAAGCAAATGTCCCTCCAGTCTTCAGGAAGGGCCAGGAGGAGGATCAGGGGAGCTCCAGGCTGGTCATCCTCCCTGCGACACGTGGGAAGGAGCAACTAATCCTGGAAACTGTTTCCAGGCAGACAAAGGACAAGAAGGTGATCTGGAGCACAGGTTTACAAAAGGAAAATAGCGCCTGACCAACCTGATAGTTTCTATGATGGCTGGCTCGGTGGGTGCGGGGAGAGCAGCGGGTGTTGTTTGTCTTGGCTTTAGCAAGACTTTGACACTGTCTCCCATAATATCCCCATTGACAAAGTAGGGAATAGATAAGTGGACATTGAGGTGGATTGCAAACTGGCTGAGGTGCCGGGTTCGTGGTGGTGATCAGCACAAACACCTGGTGGAAGGGTGTGAAGAAGTCAGAGCCAGACTTGACCACATGGTTGAAAAAGCAGCTGTTCTGTGGATGCAAGCCCTTTTGATACCTGATATGGAAACAGCCAGCTTCAACATGAAATGCAAGCTGAGAGCACTTGTCCCTGAGCTACACTGAGTACAGCTCAGCTGAGCCATCTGCGGGGAAGAGGGAGCTGGTGCCTGTGGAGCAGGGGGTGGCCACAGCACAGTGGAGGGATGAGCTGGGTCCTCCCTGCAGAAAGGGAGAAGAGCAGTTTGTGGCTGTGAGATGCAGGGGAGGGAGTGGGGAGGAGAGGTGATACCATGCTGAGCTCAGTGTCATGGGCAGGATGTTATCCCAATACTTGAGGGAGAGATGGGAGCAGCCTGGTTGCTTTGGAAGAAATGTCCTCTGCCCCTCATGCTAGTAACTGGGTGCTTTTGCCCTTTTCTGGGCTCTGCCTGGGGTGCGGTGGAGCTGAGTGGTCACCTCCTTTGTTTTGCACAGCTGCCACCCGGTGCAGGCTGTAGCGGCTTGGCTTTCCCTGCAGAATCATGGACTCGCAGAGTGGTTTGGGTTGGAAAGGACCTTCAAAGATCATCCAGTCCAAGCCCTCTGCCATGGGGGCAGGTTGCTCAAAGCAACCTGACCTTGAACACTTCCAATGATGGGGATCCAGTGAGTGGCAGCCAGATATGTGTGACCAGCAGAGGCTTCAGTTTGGTGTTGAAATCATCCCCTTTGTGGTCCTGGGTGTTGAAATCATGGTTCTCACAGGGGTCCCCGTTGGAGTCTGGGGGATGCTGGAGGTCTTGGCTTGACACCCCACTTCTTAAGCAGGCTCATGGTGCTTGTTATTCGATGAGGACTTTGGGTACATTGTGAGATCTCATCGCCGATGCCAGTTGTGCCCCCAGGAGAGGGGTGCCATGTGGAAGTGCTCCAGGAGAGCAGGGGTGGCGGCAGCCACATTTAGGATGGAAATGAGGTGATCCACAGTTGCGCCCATGTGAGAAAAGCTGTTGTGTGTGTCCCAGGTGTCACCCTGCATAGGGCTTGGCTGGGGGCTTGCTTGGAGGTTTCTCTTCAAGCAGCTGCAGAACTGCCAAGCATGTGATGGAACTGCTGTGGTGGAGGGGTGACAGCCAGGTGACATCCCCGTCTCTTTTGGATCTATTTCTTACAATCCCAGTGTTAGGAGTTTGGACCATGGGTTCCCCCAGCACTGAGCCTGCAGAGCTGGAGATGAACAGATGACCAGCTCCTGCCTCCTGCTGCTCAGAGGACTCTGAAACAAATGTTTTGGGCTCCGGACAGGCAGGTGATGTTACTGGGGGGACTGGGACTGAGCCCCATGTGGCAGCTGTGTCACACCACAGTGCAGGCAGGCAAGGACCTCAAATCAAGGACTTGTCAGCCATGTGTATGACACCAAATCCCCTTAAAAATCTCAGTCTGAAGTCCCAGTTTAATGAGCAGATTGAGGTGAGTGGTGTGTGGGAAAGACCCTGGGTGTGGGAGCGGGGTGCAAGGGTGTCTGAACTCATGTGCAGAATAGGTAGCAGAACATGAGCATCAAAGGGGCTGGAGGGTGGAGGATCTTGCTGTAGGGTTATGGGGGGACTTCTCATGGCATTTCTGCCATCCAGGAGATCTGCTGAGTTATAGCCTCAAATTAAGCTATAAAGAAAAGTTCTCTGACAGAAGAAACCGTGAGTATCAGTAGAGTCAAATAGCAGTGGGGAACCTGTGCATTGCTGGCAGATGCTGATGCAGATGCTTCACATGGGAAGCAAAGTGGTGATGAGCTATGGCGTTGCAGCGGAAACACCCTAGACCTGAGACCTTTGGGGTTTGGGAGGCCTTTAGTTTGCATTTGGTTGGGGAAATGGGAAAAATTATTGCTGTTTCAGGCAGGAAGGCTGCAGAGGCTCTGGCAGGGGAGCACTAGGTTTGAAGGCTCTCAGAGGAGAGCACGGCTTGTACGCGGCCCTGATGCTTCCCTCATGGTGGTATTTCTCCCCCCCGCTGATCCTGCCTCAGTTTCTGCAGGTCTGCTGGAGAGAAATGTTTTCTGAGGACAGGCAGCATAAATCTTGAGCTACCTTTTAATGCCAGCAGAGCCTACTTAATAGGTTTAAGCTTCTTGCAGTTTCCTAGCACTGTTAATGAGTTTCCAGGCCCCACAGAGGTGGAGCAGAACTGTATTATTTTCCTAATCAAGTTATCAGATTATTAGCAAAAATACAAATAAAAGAGCTGCTTTGGCTTTGAGTAAAAAAAAAAAAGTGCTGTCTGGAGAAGCACTCTGTTGTGGGCACCACGTGGCGGATAAGGGAGGGCATTATTATCAGGCAGGGCCAAATAATTGTCAGGGAAAGAAGATAAAATGCAGCTGCGATGTGGCCTCCTCTGATTTCTGGCCTGGGGCTCTCCCATGGAAGATTTTTCTTCTTAATTGTATGAAGCTGTAGATGTTAGAAGCATTTATTGAGTCACTTCATGAGTGTACCCTATAGGTAGAAGAGCTCACAAAGAGTTAATGGATGATTAATTAGCTTAGAGGTAAATAATTAATCAACTGGTCTAGAATCCAACAGGTCAGAACTTGGCTTCTGATCTGTAAATACTCATGTGCGCACAGCTGAAGATGATCTTGTGCAGATATTATTTTTTACAAGCCTCCAGCCCTTTGCGAACCACTTCTTTGTGCACTTCTAATAAGAAGAGTGATCCATCATTCATTGCTCAGATAACTGCCAGAGGTTGTCATGGCTGGTAGTGGCGCTTAGGTAGTAGCATTTTGACCTGTAAATCTAAAATAACTCTGCATGGGAAGGGAAGTACAGCTCCTGTCCCATTTACAAGTGTGGCACTGAGGAACAGGGGAGATAAAGACCTCCGTGGTGTCCCCGCTCTGGTGGCACTGCCTGGAGGCAGGCTGTGGAAATGGGAGCAAGATGTCTGCAGTGCTGATGACTGCACAACTTGGTCATCAGCCAGAGGAGAAGTCATGCAGCACAGAGGTGAGATGTGAAACAATGCTGAGACATTGCACCTTGTGTTGGAAAGGGCTTCACCTGAGGAAAGCATCTCTGCTCTTGTGTTTTGAGCTTTCTTGTGCTCCCATTATTGGTGGCTGAGGGGGGTTGCCTGGTACCCTGGGTACCGAGTCCAGCTATGTTATGTCAATAAGTATGAGAAGACTCTTATCCAGGACAAGGTGAAACCTTTTATCTTGGACAAGGTGAAAGCTGCAAGGAGGAGTACAGGAAGAGTGAGAATTCTAGTTATTTGTTAACTAGCATTATTCCAGTTTTTCTTTATAGCGAGGGATCTCCATATGGGATTCACTCTCTGCTTTAGAGAAAAGCACTGGTGTTCTGTCCCTGTGATAAAACACAGGTGTTCCCTATTTCGGGCAGATGCACATGCAGCTTTCTTGTGGAAGGCTTTGTATGTGCCCAGTTGTACTTAGAGCCTTTCTGTTTTCTCCATGTGCTCCCCAGTCAGAGCTGGAGGCCATCAAGAGGTGCATTGACCTGATAATTTCCTATAGCAGTTGCTGCCCGGACCTGGCTGTTGTACTGTCTTCTTCCCACCACCCAGCGTGCTGGTGAGTCAGCAAGCTAGAAGATTGTCCCATGGTGGATCCCATGCGGCAGAGTTTTGCCACTGTCCCCACGCAGAGGACCCACCCTGTGGGCACCCTACCCGTTTACTGACCCCATCTGAGACAGGTCAGATCAGAGATGTTAATTTAAATGCCCTTGATATTGTTTTAGCCTGTTTTGGTGGAAACTATCTCCAAAGCAGCTGTTGAGTATGCCTGTGTGCGTGCGAGGGTGTGTGTGCCATTTCCTACAACCCAACAGCTTCTTTGTTGGTGTTCTCTTAGCTGTTACCTCTTTGGCCCCAGTATGAGCCTGCTGGAAGCCTTTCCCTCTCGGGTCTGGTCAAAAGTGGTGGGTACAAGTGTTGAAACTTCTTATTTTGTCCCTCTAACCACAGCCACAAAGGGCTCCTGGGGAAAGTTTTGGTGGAAAATAATCAAATCCTGATGTGCCCATGTGCAGATTTGAGCCTGTGTCAGTTCCAGCCTTTCTCTAGTGCCGTGACGTGAAACCATCACTCGTTCCATGCCTGTGGTTGATGCTTTAAATATTGCTTGGCTTTTTACTGCAACATGAAAAGGTTTAGAGTTATATTAATATTTCAAAAATGTAATAAACAGTTGGGCTATTACGACTGGACAGGTTGTGTTGAAGGGTTTCAAGTTCACTGTTTTTATCTTCAGGTCTTAATTTCCACTTCAAACAATTATTGGTCTTTAATCTTTTAAAGATGTAATCGTAAAAAGGCTCAGCAGAAAGAGGCCCTCAACCTCAGATAAAGAGCACCTGGGTTCAAGAAGGAGCTGAACCCTTGAGGAGTCTCTGGAGCCCTGAGAGCAGTTGGGGAAGCTCAGTGTTCATTAGTGTTTATCTAGAGCAAAGAAGTATAGATGGTTTGTTTCTGTGGTTACTTCAATTAATCACTGGATAGAAACCCCAAAATTTCTCCCAAAATGTTTCTGGGTCAAAAGCAGAGCAGGGGCAGACACGCCGGAAGGTATTTTTTCTATGCTCCCTTTGCCTTTGGCTTGTTGGAGCAACCTGTGATGCTGCTTTGCTCTTCCCGGCTGCAGCGTGATGCTGTTCCCATAGGCAGGTGTTCTCTTTGAAGCTTTTCCATTGAAGAAACGAGGCTGAAGTTATGAAGTTCTCTTAGTTGGCCAAAGCTGCTGGTGAGAAACCATAGCCGATGCGACCTCCACCGGTCCTTTCCTTTCTTGTTCTTTTCTAGCATAGTGAGAACATTTTGAAGAAGAGGTGGCAATGTCGACACTTGAAAGGCAGCCTCTTTCTATAGGAGGAACGGCAGAAAGAACCAGATGCCAAATCTGCTCTCCAAATGCAGGCAGTAAAGCCCTGTCATTGTGGGTGGAGAACTCTTCCCTGTTGTACCTCAGCTTGGAAGAAGCACTGGTGTCTCTGCGTTGCTTCTTGTCACCCCACCTACTGTTGTTTGATGAAAGACAATTCAAACCTCATGCTGATTCCCAGGTTTTTGGTGATGGTAGAAGATGACACTATGTATGTGTCATACTAAGCTGAGGAGTGCTCTTTGTGAAGTGTTTGGAAATGATATGTGTAGTAACATTTTTTCCGTTGAGAGCGTAAAGGTTTTGAGTCATGAAGAAAAAACTAGCATGTCCATGCCTTTATAATGCCCTTTTTGCTAAGCAGGTTGGGTATGTGAGAGAGAAGCTGGGATTTTTCTGTGCAGGTATAGGCTTTGAGAATAATGCAGCTGAGTGACTCATGTGTGTTCAGCCCAAGTCAGAAATTAGGACACTTTTATGCAAGGCATGTTAACGTCTCTTAAAAATGCTACAGCTATAAGAAGTGCCTTATTCTTGGCATCCATCTGGGTTCTTGCAGAGACAGTGCTTAGAGTGAGTAATGGCACCATGTGTGGATTATATATCTCACCGTGACCAAGTTGAATCTGGAGCTCCCAATCTGGAAGATAATTCTGTGCCTTCAGAGTACTGCAAGGGCTTTTAATAGCTTATGGTGCTACAGGAAAGCAGCCTGGTGGGAAAGCAATTTGAAAAACGTAAGCAGAATATCACCCACCTCATTTTCCTCTGAGTTTTAAGAAGATCCTGCTTAGCAGTTCCACTTCTGCAGTGGTGGAGCCATGTCAAATGGAGCTGCTGTCAAGATTTAGCTGTGGAAGGATGTGTAATTTTTGTTTTTAATTGCAAATAAAATAAAGCAATATCTAAACCCTCATTCATATTCTTTTTTGTTTGTCCTGTTGTTCAGTTTTATGTGAAAAAATGCTATCTAAAAGGAGTCATCTATGTATGCCATTGTAGCTCCATTTCCACAGTGGACCCGTTTCTGTACCAGCTCTGAGCAGGGTGTTGCTCGCAGCATCCGAACCCCGGGGAGCTCCTGCTCTCTCACTACAGAAGCTCTGACCTGCTTTTTTCAGCAGCCTGAAGTGAAGAATCTAGTAGTTAACTTTGCTGCTGAAAGGCTTCCCATTGGGACCAGCCTCTGCCCTTGTCTGAACACACTGCTGGTGGGGAAGGTGGTGACTAATATGGATGGAGCGGCTGGGAATGGTGTCCCATCAGCTTGCTGGTTGTGAGCAACAGAAGGAATGGAAAGAAATCCATATTTTTGTGATTGAAGTAATTTGTTATGTGAAAAATCCAGATTCTTGTGATGGAAGGAGGCTTTTGTAAGCCTGCGGTAGTGCCTTCTTGCAGACAGCTGCTTCGGTGCCCGTGGTAGTGGGGAGCACTGGTGCTGAGGCATGAGCCCGCCTAGCTCTGTTTCTAGCAGGAGGACCATGATGCTTGGCTGTTGGGGTTGGTGTTCAGGCAGTAACATCTTCCTATTTCCAAACTTTGAATTCAGTAAAAGACCAAATTAAGTTACATGAAGGCACTAACTTGTGAACTGTCCAAGGTTGTCTAAAGTGTGACCTGGAATTTTAGGCAGCAGTTCTGGCTTGGTGGGACCTGGGGCTTGGAAACCTCTCCTTCGTTACATGTGCCTGGGAGTCATAATTAACATCACTGAATGAATGCAAATGTAAAATCCATCCTGCTTTGCATGCAGGCAAAACCATGCCCAGACAGGGTGGAGTGCACCAGGGTGGTGCTGACTGCCAACCCTGAGCTGTTGCCCCCAGGCTCCATTCCTGGTAGTGAGATGTGCTCTCTGCCCTCATCCTCCAAAGGTAGATGCTGTGCAGGCTCCTTGGCTTTCTGCCGAACTGCTCCTGCTCTGGTGCAGGCTCACCCTGTGCCCGCCCACGCTGGGATGTGCAGGGTGCTGCTGCTGCCAGGGGCAGTAGGAAGGGAGTTGGCCGGGTTGGTTTTGACGCATGGGGTGATTCCATGTCCTCCTTCACGACAGCGCTGTGGGGGTTTCCAACCCCCCAGCTTGGGGCAGGCTGTAAGCGAATCTGCCCTCATCTCGAGCAGCCTGTGCAGCCAGGGACACCGTGCAGGTGGGCCACAGCATGAGCCTGCTGGCAGCGATGCTCATCTGCACCATCCACTGCTGCCACAAGGCTGGGGGCTTCGACTCCTACATCCTCCCTCGCCTCCTCCTTCCTCTCGCTGCCTGTGTAGCAGCCCTGCCCTCAGCAGAGATCACACGGCGGGTGGACAAAAACAGCTCCTGCAGAAGCTATTGAAATGTTGAGAGCGAGCAGGCAAAGCCCAGTCATGGTGTTGACAAACCACCGCTGTGTGCGTGGTCAGGGCGAGTGCCCTTCGCTGTCATGCAGGGATGCGGCACCTGCTGAGGGCTCGTTAAAACGTCATTAGAGCGTGGCTTGGAGCAAGCACTGGGAAAGCGCTAGATAAAAGCTGTTGCAAAGCTCTTCACCCTTGCTGGCGGAGGAAGGGCCTCTGCTGTGAGCCGTGTCCTCCCCTCCTGTGCTGCCCAGCCTCACACTTGTGTCTGTTTGGGGAAAGCATTGGCAGTGGGGAAGGGTCCTGGCCCGCATCTCTCCATGCTATTGGGGTGCAGGAGTGCCCGTCCAGGGGGCTGGGGGCTTCATCTGCTGCACAGTGTCTTCTGCAGTGTGGGAGCAGAAGGTTGCTAGGAACTAGGAAGAGCTTTGGAATTGGCTATTAAAACTTTGCAGGCTCCTAATGTGTAATAATTAATGATAAGAGGAAATGGGCTTGTCCCAGATGAGATAGTGGGTGTGCCAGAAGGGGAACTGCTGTCCTTGCCAGTGTTTGCCTGTGTAACCAATACTGAAAGGCAGCACCAACCTTAACTGTTACTGCTCTGGGTGGTGTTTTCACTGTGAAACTGCTGGATTTTTTTGCCAAAAAACATTACGTAGATTCACCCCTTCAGAGCCATCTGGCCACAGAGTGCTGCGGGATCAGCAGCACTGCTCCAGCCGTTGGACGTCGCATCCTTGTTGAGTGTGTTGCTGTTGCATATTGCTGGTTATTCCTTACTCCTGTGGTGTGCAGGCTGTCCAGGGAAGGAGCTGAAGAACATCATGTGTTGCAGGACATGGTCAGATACAACATACAGTGAAAAAGGCAGCCACTTAGTTTAGTCAGGCTTGGATGGCGGGTTTGTCTGAGTTTTCTAACCAAATGGTGCAGGGTTGGTCAGGACTGCGGTGCTGCCTGGGCACCCGTATGCTTTGAGCCACGGT
This sequence comes from Aquila chrysaetos chrysaetos, assembly GCF_900496995.4. NCBI lineage: Eukaryota > Metazoa > Chordata > Aves > Accipitriformes > Accipitridae > Aquila > Aquila chrysaetos. The sequence goes on along the minus strand of NC_044013.1, from coordinate 30,779,476 downwards.
GTTTGTCCTGGTTCTTTCTCCACTGAACTCGGTAACTTGAGTTTGACAAAGGAGGTGGTCCAGAAGATCAAGGTCTTGATATAAGGATATGGTGAAGACTAACCAGCTCTTCGGTTTTCAGCACTTCCTCCTTGTAAGGTGATAGCAGATTGTAACAAAGACAGTCTTCTCTTGAGCTCTGGAATCCCTTTCTGTAAGGCATTTTCTCTCGTTCTTGAACAATTTCTGTTAATGACACCTCCTTGCTTTATTGGGTCTCCTCCCATCTGCTTCAGATAGTCTCCGGATGAGGAGGTTCCCCTTTGCATGTGTCCAGCAAGGTGCAGGCTGTCCCCCTTACCTCCCCTTACCCCCCAGCCCAGGGACCAGCATCAGTGGTGCTGCATGGGGACAGGTGATGTTCTGCAGCCATGACATCCTGTGACATGGCTGCTTTTCACAGATTTCATGAAACACATGGCACAGCAGCTTCTCTTGTCTGGTCTGATACATCACAGGGCACTACAGCTCCTTATTTTCACAGAATCACAGATTGGCTGAGGTGGGAAGGGACCTCTGGAGGTCACCTGGTCCAACATCCCTGCTCAAGCTGGGTCACCTAGAGCAGGTTGACCAGGACCGTGACCAGATGGTATTTGAATATTTCCAAGGATGGAGACTCCACAGCATCTCTGGGTGACCTGTGATCAGTCACCAGTAAAAACCCTTTCCTTACAGAACCACAGGCTGGTTGATATTGGCATGGACCTCGGCTCCACCTCTGGAGACTGTGGTATGTCAAAAGCAGGAAAGACTGAAATCCTGCCATGCCAAAGAAGTTGGCTGGGTGATGTGTCCTCTGTGAAAGAGGCGGGGCCCCAGTCAGTGGAGGTTCCTGATGACGCAAGTGGAGATTTGGTGCTTAGTTTGGTCCAGAGCATGCGAGCTTGGATCAGAGAAGACTTCTTGAGGACACAGATCTTCATTATCAAGTGGACCATGTCTGGTGATGGCTAGTGTCTGGTCTTCAGAAGTTTGGAGACCATTATTAGTTACCAAGACGGAAACAATAAGAACCTGTCCCTCCCTGACCATTGCACACAGGTGTCGTATCTTCTGCAACACAGCATTTGAGTGCAGTCCCTGTCCCAGCACCAGTCTGGCAGTCCTGTGGCCTGGCTAAGGCTGGTATGGGAAATCCTGATCATCCCTTGACCCCAGAAGGAGGGGACTGAACAGGGGATTAACTATCCACAGACTGCAGGAAGCAGGCAAGCCAAGCATTAGTGGACACCAAGTACTTCCAGAAAATTGGATTAACCAGATCTTTTGCTGAGATTAGGTAGTATTCAGACTTCTGTGTGTGTGAGCAGCTTTTCCATGGGCCAGCACCCGCATGCAGTGATCAGGTGGTATCTCCAGACCTCCCATGGGTGAAATCCTGCTTTCTGGCCTCTGTTGCACTTGATTTTCTCCTGGTACATCCTCATCTGGGAAATGTGGAAGTGCTGTTGGGATACAGCATTGATGTTGTGTTTGGAGGTGGGATCACAGGCCCCTTCTGTCTGCACTGCCCATCCTCTGAGCTGCTTTGAGCTTGGAGAGGCAGTTGTCTACCTGAGTCCTGCTCAGATTTGTTGTTTCCCAAGAAAAAAAAGTCTTTGATCCCTGCATGAATCATCCTGCCACTGGTGCTTCCTTCCTTGCTGGCTCTCATGTAACCTCCTCCCAGCGTATGAGTGGATACAAGGTCCTGGAGTTGTATTTGACCATTAGATTATTGCTATCCATGGGAACCAGCTGAGATTTATCCTTTTTCAGTATCTCTGTAATTGATTTTTAGCCTGGTTTTGTCATTAATGAAGTATGTCTTTAAATCAGATAGGTGAAGAAAGCACAGCTCTTCTGTGCTGCCTCTGTGAGCCGGTGAGTGGATTTTCCTCCAGCCTGCAAGCTCTTAATGAAAATACTGAATTGAACTTGACCCAGGAGTGACCCCCCCAATGGGAGTCATTCATCATTTTTCCCCAATCTGGCTCTGAATCTTTAATCATCTGGTCCCTGTGTCCAGCCTGGTGGCACAAGTGTGATATACCCATACATCCCTGCCTAGCCCCCGGCTGCTACATACTGCAGGAAAACCAAAGATACACTCTCCTTGCCACTTTTCCTTCCTTACACATTTTGCTTTGATTAAAACCTTCACCTGTCCTGAAGCTAATTTTGCTTCTGAGCTGTGTTAGATCCACCCCACTGAAGTATGCTCAGCAGCAGTGCCTTTTTCACATCTGCAACAGCTGGAGGTTTCTGCTGTCTTTCCTGAGCATCACCTGTGTGTATGAAAGCTGTCATTCACTGAGAGTTAGAGTTGAGCTTTGCAGTCTTGGAGGAAAACATTGCTGTCCCTGCAAGAGCTGCTGTAGAACTGTGTGCACGTCTTGATGCAAAGTGTGGGCAATGGCCATGTGTTTTCTGTATGGAGCAGCCCCACACCTGCATATGAGTGCTTTGGGTTTGGATCAAGGGGCCAGAGATGTGGGGAAGGATAACTTGGAAAAAGGCAGTTGATAGGGAAAAGCCTCTGTCTATTAGGGTTTGGTGGGAAAGACCAGGTTGCACCATGACTGTAGTGCACAGGGTGGGGGACACAGCCATGTTTTGTGACCCAGGATGCCGTGGGCATGGCCACAGACATTTAGAAGGCACCCCAGTATGAGATTTCCCCAAGGACTGCCCCCAGGGAATACAAAACCTGCTGTCTAAAAGGTAGAAATACCACCCTGCAGGGAGAGGGATGTCCCTTCCTGGGCAGGAGAAGGGCTCCCCTGGCCATGTTGGGGTTGTTGAGGTCCTGGGGAGAGTAAGCTTTGGGCAATGCTCTTGCATGAGGACCTTCTGTGAGACGCATGGGGGTGCCCAGCTGCATGGCAGCAGGGGCTGTGGGTGCCTGCAGACAGCTTCACTTGCATAGTAGTTAAATTTTAAAGAGATTGTTTAAGTCTGCAAATGATTTGACAGGTAGTGGTGGTTGGCCAGCCACCTGCCAACAGCAGATGCTTAGGGCAAAGCTGGCAGGGCAGAACCTGCTGTTGTGCTGGGAAATTAGCTAAGAGTGAGCAGCGCTGCAAATGGGGAAGGCAAATCCTGGCAAAGAAAGGAATCTGGAGAGTGATGTGGCAGGGGAGGGTGAATTCCAGTGCGCAGAGAGGGAACAGGCTTGGGAAGCTGTAATTAAGGGAGATGGATGGCAGGAGCAAGACAAGTCCAACGTAGCGGCAGGAGGAGGGCTTTGGAGGAGGCTGCTGAGATGTGGGGCCAGGAGGGAACAAGTGAGTTGGTGCCAAGGAGGAAGCGTGGGGGCCACCATGAGACAGTACACAAAAATTTTTCCTATGCAAGAGCTGAGGAGGGAAAATGAGTACTTGGCAGTTGGTCTGTGCAATCCCAGACCTGCATCCATCCTTTTTTCCCCTTCCTTTCTGTAGAGTCCAAACACATCCTTGCATTGTTTTGCAGTAATTTTGTAGGGTCTCTGTTATCTTCTGTTCATTCAAACTGTGTTGTTTCATCTTCCTTGTTAAAGACAACTTGGTTTTCCTCCCTTCCTACCACCATTCCTAGTTTCTCCGTTTGTATTTTGAGCAGTCAAAGGTAATGTGGCCTTCTCTGAGGGGCACTGAGCAAGGACAATGCAGGAAGTTTGGAGCAGTGAAGCAGGGAGCAAGCAAGGTTTGTTGGTCACGGTGGTCCCCTTGCTTTTGGGATTCCCTGTTCCATCCTCCCTTGGAGGGGAGAGTTCCCCTCTGATGAGTTAATGAGCGCTGTGGAAAAGGTGGCTGGTGACATGCTGGTGGCACTGGCGGCTGACGCCATGCTGGGGAGGAGTGGGAGGCTGGAGTGAGCGTGCTGAAGAGCACGGCGGGCCCTGCCTGCCACAGCACTTAGCTCCTGGCACTGCCTGCAGCCGCTGGCTGCTGGGCTCCTGCCGGCTCGGGCAGCAAGGGTGGGGGGAAGCTGGGAAGAGCTCACAAGCAGCAGGATCTCAAGAGTCGCAGGGACTGGTTGCTGGGGAGGTGCTGGGGAGAAATGGGCAATGGTGGCAGGGAGGACTGGTCAGGGGCTGCTGATGTGCTTGCCCTGCATGGGGAGGGAAGTCTCCAGCCAGCAGTGGGTGCGATCTCGTGCTCCTGAGCCGGATCAGGGGAAGTTCCTGATCAGGAACAACTTGTTTCTGATTTCTGTAAATTAACAAACAAACAAAAGAGCAAGGCAGCCTTGTCACGGGGATCGTGGAAGAGGGCTCAGTCCCAGCACACGTGTCTCACATGAAGGCACAGAACTGGCTTGCTTTTATGTTTAGAGACACGGGTGTGGGAGAGGATGGGTGGACCAAACCTTTCCTTGCCACTGCGGTCACCTGCTCGCCCTGACCGTGGCTCTGAGTGACACCAGCCTCAGTGAATGAAGCCAGTTCCCGAAGTCAGGGAGAGCTGTCTTTTCCCTGGAGGGTCTCAGCAGGGGCTTGGCAGAGCAGGCAGCCTCAGGGGCTTGGCAGAGCAGGCAGCCTCAGGGGCTTGGCAGCCTGGGCCAGCACTGTCCCTACCAGTGGCCTAGCAAAAAGTTTTAGGTTGGACATAGGGAAGAAATGTTGTACGATGAGGGTGGTGAGACACTGGCAGAGGTTGCCCAGAGAAGCTGTGGCTGCCCCATCCCTGGAAGTGTTTGAGGTCAGGTTGGATGGGGCTTTGAGCAACCTGATCTAGAGGGAGATGTCCCTGCCCATGGCAGGGGGCTTGGACTGGATCGTCCTTGAAGGTCCTTTCCAACCCAAACCGTTCTGTTGAGTCCATGACTCTATGAAAAAGATACTTGAGCAAGTGCCCAGCCCTGTGACGTGGATTTTTTCCCTTTTTGACATTCCCCATCCCTTTCCTATTGCCTCTTTAGTGACACTTGGTGACCTGGGCTGCTGCTAAAGCTTTCTGATCACCAAAGTCTATTTCCCTTCGTTGATTAAATGCATTACGGTGATTGTTCATGGGTTGCTTTTTATGGAGATGCAGTGGGCTGCCATGCAGTGGGTGGCTCTTAGGGACCTTCCTGGCCTCCCTGTGCCCAAAGCCATCTGCTCTGACACCTGACAGAGTTGCAGATTGCAATAACTGGTTGACCTGGACAGGGTGTTGCCCTAGCAAACCTTCTGGTGGAAGCTCCAGCCGAGGTTGGGAGCTCTCAGATGGCCACTGCCCTGCTCAGGGCCCGGGGTGGGGAGAATGGGGAGAGTCAGGGGTGAGGGAGACTGGGACCCACAACAGCAGAACAACCAGCCAGCCTGCCTGGGAACAGGCCACAAGCAATGCAGTTTGTCATGGGACATTTGGATCTCTCAAAATTACAGGACAATAATGTACTCTGTAAATTAAAGTTTATTTTATGAGCTCATTCGGAAAGAAAGCAAACAAGACAAACAAGGCTCAATACCCTTTGCACAGAGTAGTCTAATGTGAATTCACTAATCCATCACTTAACTCATGAGTTTTCTAACTCAGAAGTTCTCTCATTCATAACTTGCAACTCATAACTCATGCATCCATGGGCAAAACAGTTACCTAGCAGAGGGTGAGAGTGCTCATCCTTCCTCCTCCATCATGGTGCAGGCATCACAGTGGGAAGCACGAAAGCCTCAGCAGTTCAGCTGCTGTTGGATCCACTTAAAAAACTTTTGGAGTAAGCTGACATAGTTATACCTTCCAGCTTGGAAGTTTAGTCTATACTATTTTCATGAGTTAGTGGATTCTAAAGAAACCACCAGACAACCAATAAGCTAGGGTGATGGCTGCAGGAGACAGCCAGCTGCAGGCGACGCTGTGGAATGACTTTTAGCCCTTTCTGGCCACTGTGTCCTGCCTGCATGTTTTCTTCCCTTGGACCTAATGGTGCTGCTCCCAGCATGTTAGCCAAAATCCAAGCAGGAGTTGAGTGAACAGTCACACAGTTCCCTGCACTTCAGTCCGTGTTTAAAAATATAAATCAGGCCTTTTTTTTTTAAGAAAAAAATTCTGGATTGGGCAGCAGAGATGTCTGAACTCTTTGGTGGGTGCTTTCTGGGGCTTTTAGTTTGCATGTGCTGCTTTGGGTATGAATAACAGCGTCTTGAAGAGCATTCTCTCACAACTGAAGCTCCAGGTGGTAGGACTTCTTTGGGTCATTTTTTTTCCACCAGTGCTAGAAAAACTTTTCTTTCCAGCTAGAGGTAATACTTGCTCTTTATCGTGGAAATGTGCAACCCTAAAAATAACCTTTCCACGATTGCCTGGCTGGCTGCCTTTCTGCACAAAGCCCTGTTTCTCTTTGTCCAAATGGGGTCACTGTATGTGATGTGCATCACCTTGTCCGTGGGTTGAAGGATTTCCCTCCTTCTGTGGACCCAGTCCCTCAATCAGGCCCTGCTTCTCCACCACCCTTCGCTCTGCTCAGTGGCCAGGGCCCCTCATTGGTGTAGACTCTTTAGCTTGGACTTGCTCTCTCATCCTGAACAATTTAAATATGGCATTCAGGGTACCTCTGCTTTTGGGAAGAGCCATTGTGTGTCCTGGGTCAAACAACTGCTGCGCCCATGGTGGGTCATGCAGAACTGGGCTGCATTGGTGGACCTGTGGGACCTTCCCCTTGGGAGCCCTCTGCTCCCAGCAGAGCTGTTCCTGCCCCTGCCCAAGGGGACTGGTCCACCAGACAGGCCAGGGGAGGTGTCTGATGTAGCTCCTGATGTAGGCTTGTGGCATGTATGATCATGCAGTCCTGCAGAGCAGCATCTGACATGGCCTGGGATGGTCAGTGGCCCTCCAGAGCTCTGCCTCCTGTGCTGGGCTCTGGGGTTTGAAGAGGTCCAAAACTAATTTTTTTTTTTTTTTTAATGATTTTCTTTTTTAACTCAGTCTGATTCAGCTGGGGTTGCATTCAGTGACAGCCTTCTAGAAAAGGGTCAGATAAATGAGTGCTATTTCTGGACTGGGGAGAAAGCAATGTGGGCTGGAGTGCTGAGGGGTGGTGGAGAGCGCAGCCGGGTCACCACACTCATCACAGGATGAGCGCTTGCCTGAGGGTGGATCAGAGCCATCCTCCTGAAGGAGGTGAGGATAAAAAGGGAAGGATGGGTGAATGTGCTTTAGTATACAGCCAGAGTGCTAGCAAGGCATGTGAAACTCAAAGTTCAACCAGGTCAAGTGCAAGGTCCTGCACCTGGGTCGAGGCAATCCCCAGTAACAGCACAGACTGGAGGAGGGAGGGGAGAAGGGAGAACACCCTGTGGAGAAGGACTGGGGGATACTGGTGGGTGCAAAATGGGACATGAGCCAGCAATGTGGGCTTGCAGCCCAGAAAGCCAGGTGGCTCGTGGGCTGCATCACCAGCAGCGTGGCCAGCAGGTCGAGGGAGGGGATGCTCCCCCTCTGCTCCGCTCTCCTCAGACCCCCCCAGAGCACTGCAACCAGCTCTGGGGTCCCCAGCACAACACACACATGGACCTGCTAGAGCAGGTCCAGAGGAGGCCACCAAAATGGTCTGAGGGCTGGGATACCTCTGCTATGGAGAAAGGCTGAGAGAGTTGGGGCTGTGCAGCCTGGAGAACAGACGGCTCTGGGGAGACCTTACTGCGGCCGCTCAGTACTTAAAGGGGGCTTATAGGAAAGAGGGAGAGAGACTTTTGACCAGGGCCTGCACTGACAGGACAAGGGGCAACGGTTTTAAACTGAACGAGGGTGGGGTTAGCTTGGACATAGGGAAGAAATGTTGTACAATGAGGGTGGTGAGACACTGGCAGAGGTCACCCAGAGAAGCTGTGGCTGCCCCATCCCTGGAAGTGTTTGAGGTCAGGTTGGATGGGGCTTTGAGCAACCTGATCTAGTGGGAGATGTCCCTGCCCCTGGCAGGGGGGTTGGACTGGATGATCTTTGAAGGTCCCTTCCAACCCAAACCACTCCGTGAGTCTGTGATCCTATGATTAAAGCACAGGACAAAAAAGAATGATTTAATTGCCCCAGACATCTCTGTTATAAAAACAATTAATAAACCAGAGAATTGCAATTGCTCGTTTGTGATCCCAAATTCAGCCTAGTTCATGTTACTCAGACCTGGAAGAAAGATTTGCATCACTGAAGTGTTAAATAACCTCGCCACAGCCTGCGTGGGGGAGGACTCATGTTCAGGTCTCAGTGCTGGGCCTGGCTGGGCATCAGCACAATGGCCTTGAGGTTGGTAGAAACAAGAAGCAAATCGTCCCGTCATGAAAACATGGCATACCTGTGCCGAAGGGCCTCAATCCCCTTTCTGTCTCGGGAGATAAAGGGGAACTGAGTAAAAGATTAAAAGCAAGAAGCTTTGGTGCGGATGGTCATGACTTGCTCCTTTATATCTTGTACGCACAGAATAAATTTAAAGCACTATATTCCCACTGCATCCTTTTGAGATTCTTTCTACTTTTCTGTGACTCCTACTTTTGGAGTTTTACTTGTCGTTGATTGACATTTGTCTGTTTTCCCATATGTAGTGGGGAGGAGGAGAGTATTTTCCCACTCTCTCTCTCCCAGTGGCACAGAAACTGGAGCTAGGAGTTTTACGGAGCTGGAAAACCCAGCAAGCACCAGCCCAAAGGACGGTCTGAATTCTTTGTGACATGTTTAAAGAAGAGCAGAAACCTCTCAGACGTTTTGGTGCATTAGTAATGGTAAATGGGAGAATAATGCAGAAAGGACAGAAAGATTTGGGAAATGCTTTTTTTGAGTGTTTGAGAAACCATGTGATGTATCTTATGATGATTAAATTCTTATGTTCAAACAGTAATTCGGGTTGTTGCTAAACAGTTGATACCAAAAATAGACACTGCTGGATTGTGTCTACCTGAAGTTATTGATCAGGAAGTTTTCCAAGAGCTGAGTAAGATGGTGCCTCTGCCATTAGTGTTGATTTCCAATAAGTCTCCACATACCTGATGGGCATCAGGAGCTTGGGAGGTAGCACAGCGTCACTTTTTTAAAGAAGGAGAGAGGGAATGAGCTGGGTAATTATTGACTGATTAACCCGACCTTGCTTCTGGGCAAAATAATGGAGTATTTGAAGTGGAATTCTATCAAGAGAATTAAAGGAGGGTAAGACAATTAATGTGGTTCAGTGTTGTAAAAATAAATCTGAGCAGCTTTATTTGGTACCTCTGCCCGCTGAGTGCCTGCGGAAGGCCTGGGCTAGCTTTGCTGCCCATGAGCCCCAGCACTGCCGTCCCACCATACCCTGCATCCATCCTGGAGCTCCCCGGGGTTTGCGTGTGGCCCTGAGCGGGATGGGAGCGGGCGGCAAAGGGACAGGGTGCTCATGGAGTGCAGCTCGTGATGGCATTTAGTGCCACCCTGGAGCTAATGGGGGGTGGACTGAGAGGCTCAGAGGGGAGCCATGGGGAGGATGGGGTGCTGGGAAGAAAACAGGAGGAGGCCATGGTAAGGGAAGGAGTGATTTGCTCATCAGCCAGCTAATTGCTTCTGGAGTGGTGGGCACCCCAAAACCTTGCGGGTGATACTGTAAAACAGCCAGGGCTGGAGATCTCTGACAAATGGGTACATTTGCAGCTGGTGGGAGCAGCCATCCAAAGCCGTTCATTCACATAAATTTTGCTATCTTAATTGGGTGCCCTTTGTGGAGGCAGCTCTGTCATAGGCCAGGATGAGTCCCCAGGGCTACTGGCTGCAGCCGCCTGCCCTCGCCCGCGCAGTGCCCACTGGATCGGTCCTGTGCAAAACTACTGTGCTTTCATTGGGCCATTTGCCTGCTTTGAGCCACGTATTAGCAGGACCTCATAGCTGTGCAAACAGAGCTACACTCTCCAGCTTTCATCGTAACTCAGGGTATGTAATTATTGCTGAAAAATTAATTAAAAGATCTCCTAAACTCCCCCTGCTTTGAGCAGTTGCTCTTTCCCATCATCTCAGCGACCTCCTGCTTTCCAAACAGCAGCTCCAGTGGAGCTGTAAGCTGGAGTACCAGTGTGGGACATGACAGGCTGGGGATGCCGGAGGCAAGCTGCAGGTCCTACTAGGTTGGCTGCTGAATGCAAACTGTTCCTTCCATGGCTGTGATAGCAGGTGGCTCCATGAGCCCGCTGCAGGCAGAACAGGCAGCAGATCTTGGGAGGCATGTTGTTGCACAAGTTGGATTTGAGCTCACACGAATATCCAGGCAGGTTTATGGCATTTACAAGGCTCCTCTTCATGCCTAGCTCTTCATCACCATCTGCAAACTGTTGTTTTAGTGTGAGTAATTGGAAAAAAATGAAATCTCAACACTTTCTCCGAAACAAGAGAAACTGGAATGAGCCACTGCGCTGCACCGTCTCTGTATCCTCCGCCTTTTGCACAGGTTCATCCCCAAACCAAAATGCTTTGTTGTGAGCAAACTTTGATCCCATCATTTGTGCTGCTGGATTATAAGCAACCAACAAGTGTGGCTGGATGAGAAACAGTTAATGCATAGCATGGCTCTCCTTTCATCCTGAGATTTGCCTCCCAGCTCTGAGGCCAGCCCAGATCAGCAAGAGCAGTCAGAGGAGGACAACCAGGATGAGAACACCCTAGGGGGTAGCTCAGCCATTGGCCAGCTCATCAACAGGCTGTGAAAGGGCTTTGCATGCTGCGCTCCTGGGTGCAAGGCTGCCCATGGCCACTCCACCATTGCAAGCCCAGTTCTTGGTGCAAAACTCCCAGTGTCTGGCCAGTGGACTCGGACTCCACACTTCTCAGTGACTGCAGCTCAGCGCCTTTGCCTGGCTGGACCAGCAGCCTGCAAGGACCATGCTCGGTTTCCAGGATGTGTGAAACAGGATCCATCATTGCTAATATAAAAGGGCATTTTATAAGCACAGTCCCACTGGTGTTACCGATAACCAGCTTTTAATTTCCTAAAAATATGTAATAGAAACATCAGTTAAACATCTCACCTGCTTCCTTTTTTAATGTCTTAAAAAGTCAAAAGCTACAGTTTTAATCCATTGCGGATGACCTCCAAACACAGCCAGATGGTACAGACAAGGCATTTCGGGGAGCGCCTTTAGTCCCAGGGGACCTGTAAGAGCTTTTCAGACACTTCTGTGCATCATCTCTGTTCTGCTCCTGTGTAAAAGCCTTGTGACATTTTGCACTGACATTGAACCCTGGCAGCATCTCTCCTTGCTGCATCTCAAGCAGGATTTGTCCCTCCTGGCATGCTGGAAGTTAAAAATCCCAGGGCTGCTGGCCTCTCACGATGGTACCGGATGCCTCCCGTGCTCTCGCTCCTGGTGAAGGCAGATGGGCAGCATCGCTGTGTCCTATTTCTGCAGCTCAGCAAGCAGCTGGAGCTCCTTGTGTTGATTCTGCATGGAAGGGACAATCCTGGCTCTGCTTGGGGCAGCAGTCACGCAGATCTCTCCTGCTCAACCTTCTGTGTGCTCCCCCATTCTGTCATACTTGCTGCAAATGGTTGCATTGGTCAGAGTTGAAAAAAATTCTAGAAAATTAGGAAAGGGTTGAGTCAGTGCCTTGCAAACCAAGCGTCTAATATTTTTCTTCTTGTTTTACTTAGCTTGAATAAATAAGTTGCAATGTCAGACTCTGAGCTCTGTTTCCAAGAAGTAACATCAGCCTTTGGGAACTGAAGGACTGCTTAGAGGTCATTGATGTCCCAGATCTCTTTTGGCAAACGGGACTTCAGCTGGAAAGTCTGGAAAGTCCTTCTCTGCAGGGCTGCCCTCCATCCATCCATCCATCCATCCATGCCCCAGTCTGTGTTGGTCCTGGGGATTGCCCTGAGCCAGGTGCAGGACCTTGCACTTGGCCTGGTTGAACTTCTTGAGGTTCACATGGGCCCACTCCTCCAGCCTGTCCAGGTCCCTCTGGATGCCACCCCTTCCCTCCAGCGTATCGACTGCACCACTCAGCTTGGTGTCACCTGCGAACTTGCTGAGGGTGCACTCAATCCCACTGTCTGTGTTGATCAAGATGTTGAGCAAGCCGTGGAAGTGGCATGTGGCAGTTCCTGGTCCCAGAGTGCCTTGTTTCCAGCAAGACTCAGTTCCCTGCACTTGCTCCCGGTTGCTGAAGCAGTGAGACGATGCCAAGGCACTGCAGGCTGCTGTGAGATGCCAGCCTGGGCCAGGAGAGGGGGTTTCGAGGGGACATGGTGGTCTGGAGGGGCATGGGGGGTTGGTGACTGGGTGGACCCGGATGGTTCGGGTCAGGGTTGCTGTCTCTGGAGGAACTCCACACGCTTGGTATTACTGGCCGTAAAGAAAGATATGGCTGGGTGATTTTGGGAGGATGGGACTCTGCTGTCAACATTTCATACAGCCAGTTAGCAGAATTTCCAATAGTTATTGATTTTTGGTGACTGTAGCCGTTGCTGGGCTCTAATTGGGCTAGGAGGGACCACTTATCTGTTGACAGATCTTCTCCCCGTTCCCTACCAGACAGTGCTCGCCTGATGTTTTATTTTGCAGTTACGTGGTGGAAGAGTGCCTTGAGATGCTAGGGTGGACACTGCCCAAATCGTGGGTTCAGGCGCTGTGGGGAGAGGTTTGGCAAGGCTACTGTGCTTGCGGGATGGTGTCCAGGCCTGGCAGATTTCAGTGCTGGCAGAAGCGACCCCAGCGTGAGAGGGACTTCTCTGGACTGGTGACAGGAGAAGGCGGCCAGTTTGGACCTGGAGGTCCTCCTTTGCCACCCAGCACGGACCTTGTGTGGTGGGACTAGTTGTCTTAAGTCTGAGTGGCCACAGAGGTGTTTGTAGGACCGAAGCCTTGACTGTTACTTGCAATAAAGCAAGGGTACAAAGTGATGGTCATGTTTCTGGTGACCTTCCCGTTGGATCTAAAGGCTTGCCTTGCTCAAATGAGTGTTAATTGAGAATAATCCTTCCAGGGTTTGAAGAATTGCTCTTTATTTCATGTCTACCTTTTGTTTCTCATCATACCTCATTTTTGAGTAAGGAGCTGTTTCCCAACCCATGCCAATGGGAGAGGCACAGGTGCAGGACCAGACCCACTTTCGCTTGTCTCCAGCTTGCAGAAATGCTCAAATGGTTTTGCTGGGCCCTTTCCTCCCATGCCCATTGCTCCTCTCTGGCAGCCGTTTTCAGGTGCTTTTCTCCAGCAATATCCGTGCATTTGTGCCATGCCATCGTCCTCCCCAGCTGGCTGAAACCCCCCTCTCCTGCCTGCCTGTCTGCCACGTCCCTGTTTGGAGCACTGCCTCCTGCCTGTGGGAGTTGCGGGGAGGTGTGCGTTAAAAATAAAAGGAGAGAGAACGCAAGGTCGGCTCCAGGTCCAGCTCTGTGGATCCACCCTCTTCTTTCCTTGGCGGCTGAAATCTGCAGCATGGCCCCCCAGGACTTGCAGCCAGACCTTGCTCCATCGCCTCTTGTTAATAATCCTGTGCTGCTCCTGCTAACAATTTCTTTCTCGGGGGCACAAATGGTCCCTCTGGATGCCAGCCCTTCCCAGGTAGATGACATTTGTAGTTCTTCTGTTGTCCACTGATGCAGTCACTCCATTGTAGAAGACCACCAGCTTAGTCAGGCACAGTTTGCCCTTGGTGAAGCCGTGTTGGCTGTCTGTCATCACCTCCCTGTCACACATATGTTTTGACACGTCTTCCAGGAGGATCTGCTTCGTGACCTTACCAGGTGCGGAGGTGAGGCTGAGTGGTCAGTAGTTCCCAGCTTGGGGCTGGAACAGCCTTTCTACCCAATCTCCTCCCTGGTGGTTTTTAAAACAGGTTTCATTTTTATTACTTTAAGGCCATGAAACACTATGGAAAATGTTTCAACCAGTTCCGTAGATCCCTAGGAAGGATTCCGTATGGTTTGCTCCCAGAGATCAGGTAGCTTGTGGGGCTGCCAGGCCTGTGCTTCCTCTTTGCATTTGCCTTTAAAAAATACCCTACATTTTGTAAATTTAAGTGCCAAGATAAACAGGCACATCAATGGTAACCTGCGAGAGACATAAGAAAATTTTTAAGGCAAGAAAGGTGTATAATTTCCTTGGAAGAACTGTGGTCAGGATTGAAAGAGCTAACTCTTTGCCAAAAAGATCCTTCTTCACAGCTTTGTCAGGTAACTCAGTTATGAATTAGTTTGAAATTGTACTTTTATTTATTACATTGGTTGGTTGGTGTCAGTGAAGAATTGCAGGTCGCAAAGAGGTGAAGGTTTATTAATCCGAACAACAAGTGAGTGAGGAAACTTTGATGGCTGAGAACTGTAGTGTGTGCAAAGTCACCGTCACAGTGGTGCTCAGGCGTGCTGCAGTGGGCAGGTGTCAGTCGCCTGCAGTTAACTGTGAAGGGTGGAGGTCTGCTGCCTGCCTGCCTGCCTGCTGCTGTCCTCCTGCTCGCTGCTGGCCGGTTTGGAGACTTTTTCCCTCCTCCTTTATTGACAGTGGTGAACAGCAATGCTGAGTGTTTGGCTGCAGGCAGGAGTGCCCCTCTGCCCCAGCCCTGAGGAGCATCCTACGTGGCAGCTCTGGGCACCGGTTCCTTGTGTTTGTCCCCTTCCCTGTTGCATGGGGGATGCTTTTGGGACCTCAGAGAGCTGCGGGGAAGGGAAGCATGAGGGTATCAGTTTTTCCTCTTTCCCAAGCAGCTGAAGCTGTGCTGGAGCTGAGTGGTGTTACCAGCCTCGGCTGGGCATTTGCCAAGGTGCCCCGTTTGCTGTTGGCAGAGGGAGGAGAAAGAGCTCCCACTGCTTCCTGCACCCCTGCCTCCCCTGTGCTGCCTGTGCTCCCCTCCAGGGCAGGTCACAGCAGACCTGGGGCTTCTCAGGGATGTAAGGCTTGACCCTGGACCAAAGCCTCCTCCCCCCTCCCAGGGGGGACTGGGGACACAGCCCCACGCATGTGCTGGTGGCCATGGGGGCATCCCTGCTCCCCTGCTGTGCTTAGTGCCAGCAGGAATGGAGCAGACATCCCAGGTTGGCTGTAGGATGTGGGGACCCTGGCCCGTCCTCTTAAACATCACGTCTTGCCCTTTAGCGCTGCTCTGCTTGCTGGGGTGACTCCAGCTGTAGCGGCGGTGATGTTGTGGTACTTCAGCTTCCTGTTGCTGAATGTTACTCGCCATGAATGGTTAAATAGATTTGAGTGAGTTACTTAAACAGACGCCATGGATGTGAAAATAATTTGTCTGGGAAGCCTGTGCCTGCCAGGTCACCAAGTAATCCTCACACGTCCTGTGACTCAAAGCCAGCCAGAAGGAGTGTTTTCTCCCTGCTGCTCAGTTGGAAATATTTTAAGGGAAGGCACCATAGCTGCTGATGTCCTGTGTCCCTCCATCCATCCGTGTGGTCCTGTCCCCTTCCTGAGTGGCCAGCTCGGGGCAATGCTCACCCACGCTCACCGCGTGTTTCCCCAGTGATAGCATCACTGCAGCGTATCCCTCAGCCTGAATTGACAGGGAGAAGGGAAAGTACATAGCAGCGAGTTATGTGAAATTGTTTTATAAGATCAAAGGTGGATATGGGTGGGAAAGGACCTTGGAGGTCCCTGGTCCAGTACCCTCCAGCAGCTCCATTAGATCAGGTTGCTCAGGCCTTCACCCAGCCACATTCTGAATATCCTTAAGGATGGAATTCCCACAACCTCTCTGGCTCCAGTGTTTGGCTGCCTTCATGATGACAATTTTTTTTCCTAATACCTAATTTGAATTTTGTGTGTCCCAGCTTGGTCCATCACTGCTTGTCCTGTCCCTGTGCACATCCAAGCTTCAGCAAGCAGCTGAAGGTCACCCCCAAGGACCAGCAGGAGGTCTGGCTCCAGCTTCTCTCCACCTTCCTGCTGGGGAGTCGTAGGCAGCAGTAGGAACCCCCTTCATCTTTCCCTTCCCAGGTGAACAAGCCCAGCTCTTGGACTGTCCCCATCTTCGTGGCAGCCTGTTGTCTCCCACACTCCTGGGTTTTTGTCCGCTTCCCTGTCAGCTTGTCCCAGCCCGTCCAGGTGCAGGGAGTTACTCAGCCCAGGCTGGTTTGTTTCTTTATTAAATAGAAGGTCTTTCAAGAATGGGAAAAAAAAATAATTAGTCACTTAAATGAGAACTGCAACTGAAAATGTCCTCCTCCTTTCCCTGCATTTGTGCTTCTTCTCTAGCAAATACATAATTGTACCACTTTCCCCTGGTGAGGCTGCTGGCTTGGCTTGCCTGGGGTGGATGTATTCGCAGACGTGTTCATTTTCTCCTTTTCCCAATAGTACTAAAGATCTTAGCTCTGAGTCAAAAATGTGTACAACCGTCGACAGAATATGACCTTTCCGCAGCACATTCCCATCATCGTGATTTTCTAATTATGCCTGTGACTGGCAGCTGAGAGCATACAGCATCAGAGCTACCACAGCCATTGAAATGACTCAGTTAATGTGTGTGGAGTCTATTAAACAAAGTTTTATTTAGTTAAGTAAGTCTTGATCTCATCAAAATCAAGAGGGAGCATTAGGGTGGCAGCATTTCTGAGAAATCATATTTGAATGGGAGGTGCTTTGTACTTTCTTTAGTATCTGGATTTTGAGATACTGCAACGTGGTGGTGTTACTGCTGAGTTTTGGGCTTGGCTGGTCCCATAGTTGGGGCACGGTTATGTCCTTGGCAAGCCAGCTGGGCTGCCACAAGCCCATGGGTAAACACAAGGAGTTTCGTACCACCTAGCCTTTTTGCAGGTGCACAGCATGAAGGGCTGTGCAGGCAGAGCACAGCTGGGTACCTGCGTGCTGGGCACATGTGCTGTGGCCCCCATTCCAGCCCTGCTGCTGTGCTCAGGGGGTCCGGCAGTTTCTGAAGCACAGGGTGGCGAGGGGCACACCTGCACATCTCAGGTCCATCGAGGACACTCTGGTTTCTGGGATAGGAACCTGGCTGAGATCACAGACTCACAGAGTGGTTTGGGTTAGACGGGACCTTCAGAGATCATCTAGTCCAACCCCCCTGCCATGGGCAGGGACATCTCCCACTAGATCGGGTTGCTCAAAGCCTCGACCAACCTGACCTCAAACACTTCCAGGGATGGGGCAGCCACAGCTTCTTTGGGTGACCTCTGCCAGGGTCTTACCACCCTCGTCGTACAACATTTCTTCCTTATGTCCAAGCTAACCCCACCCTCGTTCAGTTTAAAACTGTTGCCCCTTGTCCTGTTGGTGCAGGCCCTGGTCAAAAGTCTCTCTCCCTCTTTCCTATAAGCCCCCTTTAAGTACTGAGTGGCTGCAGTAAGGTCTCCCCAGAGCCGTCTGTTCTCCAGGCTGCACAGCCCCAACTCTCTCAGCTTTTCTGCATAGCAGAGGCGTCCCAGCCCTCGGACCGTTTTGGTGGCCTCCTCTGGACCTGCTCTAGCAGGTCCACATGTGTGTTGTGCTGGGGACCCCAGAGCTGGTTGCAGTGCTCTGGGGGGGTCTGAGGAGAGCGGAGCAGAGGGGGAGCATCCCCTCCCTCGACCTGCTGGCCACACTGCTGGTGATGCAGCCCAGGAGCCACCTGGCTTTCTGGGCTGCAAGCCCACATTGCCGGCTGATGTCCCAGATGTCACCCACCAATATCCCTCACCAATATCGGCCCTCTGCAGGGCTGATAAAGGAGCTTCACTCCGATCCAGGCTTGCCGAGCACAGCTTGGGGCTTGGAGATACTGCTGTAATGCAGAGAAGACTCTTGCAAGACATGAGTGCCCAGAGATGTTACAATGATTGTGCTGTCAGTGGTGGTGATCTCAGCTGATTCCTGGTGTTTGCACATGGGAGTGAGGGCAGATAGCCCCATGCGAGATCACATCGTTCAGGCAGGGCTTCTAACTTCCCCAGCTGATTTACATCTCTCGAGTGTGGCATATGCTGTAGTTTCCTCCTCTCTAGCCGAGTCAATAGTCCTTACAGCCTGGGAAACTCTTGTGAAAGCCCTCACAGTCTTGGAGAGGCGACTCTGGGAGATGCTGATACTCGCCGACAGGCTCTGTGCTCGGCAGGGCTCTTCTCCTGGTGGGAGCCGTGTGCAGGTCACACAGGCATGTGTGGGATGCCTGTGGGGCCAGGGAGGAAGGGACTTGCTTATTCTTGTTTTTATTTGCACCTCCTCTGCCCCTGCACATTGAAATACAAGAATTGCTTTACACCCCTCCCGTCACTGCTGGGCTGCTCAGAGTCATTCCTGAGATGTGGGCTGTGGCACTGAGGGGGTTTCTGGCCACTTCAGCCCCCACTTTTCTGCCAAAAGCAGCAAATTCAGGCTGGGGCATGAACACACACACACTGACTGTTAGTCAGGGGGTGCTGGTGGAAGACGTGACCTTTGGTTAACACCCTGGGGAGGGCTGGCTGTCATGGCAGGGGCTTGGGAGATCAGCCCTTGGTGAGCAGAAGGTTTTTGGTGTCCAGCAGTGGTTTTCTCTCCACTACAGGAACCAGCACTGTGCATTGTGTATCCCTTCCCTTGCACTTTCTGCAGAGTGCTGCATATGGGGCAGGTTAGGGCAGGGGGTCCTGCAGAACGGCTCCCCGGCTCCCTGCTTGCCTGACTAGCAGCAGGGTTATTTCCCGGCTCAGGACTGTGAGGAGAATCCAATGGGGTACGTGGGGTGGAAGTGCTCCCTGTCTGGAGGTGGGAGTGCTCGCAGCTCTGGTGTCCACATGCTATGGGGCCAGGCAGCAGATTAAAATCTGCTCTAAGGTCTGTGTTTGTTTGCTCTTTTCTTTCTCCCCAGAAACGAAGGAAGAGCTGGAAGAGCTGATGTCTGACATAAAGAAGACGGCGAACAAAGTGCGCTCCAAGCTAAAGAGTGAGTATTTGCCAGTGATGCTGCTGTGGGGCTCTGCCCGCTGTGCTCCTGCCCTGCAGCCCCAGGCAGTGGGTACTGCAGCTCCCATGCTGGGCTGGGAATGCAGCAGACAGGCAGCATTGCTGCCCTGGCTCCTGCTCCATTCCCCCAGTGCTCAGCACTTACCACTAATCCCCCCATGACCAGAACTGCTGTGGGGCCCTGGCTGTCATCTCAACCCTGTGCTGGCAGCAGCTGGTGTTTGACTCAGATCAAGACAGTTTTGGGGTGGTTTGTTCTAGGTAGGAAAGGGCAGGTTACAGACGCACAGCCCAACCCCATCTTTGTGTTCACTGGCAACCTGAGCTGGTACTGGGAGGGGTCGCCGAGCTGGGGGAAGGAACAGCTAGAAGTGGCATCTGCCGTTGCTTTGCAGATCACCCGGGGATGGGTGTCACCTTCCTTCCCCCTAGCATCCTCTAGCTGGTTTTATTTGCCCTCTGTGAATTTGCCCACTTGTGCCCTGTTCCCAGGATAGAGGTGAAGGAATGGGCCCACGAGCACCTGGTGGGCTGTGAGCAAGTCCCATGCTGCCAGCATTGGCAGGTGTTGGGGTCTCCCAGCAAGCCCTGGCTCTGAGCAAACCCATGGCATGGCTAAAGGTTGGGTTGCCAGGGTTTAGTGGTTGAAGAGGTGCTGCTGTGGGACTTGCAAGCCTCCATGAAGAGCTGGCTCTTCCCAAGTGAGCCAGGTTGGCACAGGCAGCCTAGGCAGGTGCAGCACCAAGGGGTCCCATCTGGAGAGCCATGGTCCCTCTTCCCTGTATGGCTCTGACTGGGCTGGGTGGTGCTGCCAGCTTCCTGGCAGTGTGTTGGCATGGGGCATGCTGCCCTGGGGCTTGTGCTTCTTGCTGCCCCCATCCAGCTCTTGCTGGGCTGGTCTTACCTTTCCATCCCCAGTGCAGGCTGCATTGCTGGTGGTGCTGCCCCAGGCAGCAATGCCTCCTGCCCGTCCAGGCTACACTGCTAGTGTAGTGCAGGAGGCACTGCTGTCTCCAGGCATGGGCTCTATGGGGCAGGTGGTGGGGCCGTTGGGCTTGGGGAAGGTTATCCTGTCTCGTCAGCACTCCCTGTTGTCTTGGCATGCCTCCACCTTGGGCAGTGCAGGGACAGAGTGCGGCCATCGTGACCATTAGTTTCCACCATTGGAAGAGTCAGTCAATCTCTTTGACAAGCAGGGAGTGACAACAACATGACTGTCAGCCCACTGATGGCCGGGGTTGTGCTGGAGCACTTGGATGAGTCGAAAAGCCCAAGACTGGACCCCAGGGGATTCAGGGTGTCAGTGAGCATGGCAGCATCTTGAGGCAGGAGACAGGTCACCCTGGCATGGCTCAGATTTGCCTGCAGTGGTCTTCGACATCAGCATGGGATTTGGTTGAGATTGTTGCTGAGACCTGGCGTGTCTGAAAGGTGGGAGAAGAGCTGGTGCTTCCCCCATGGCAGCAACATTCTCCCTAATCCCAGGGTTTCGTGGGAGCCCTGCAGTCGTGGAGGACTTAGATACAGCTGGAGCTGTTTTTTGTCACCACTGGCATGACCATGTCCCATGTGTATGCTAGAAGGAGACTTGTACCTCCATTGTCCCCTTGCTGCCCTCTGTCCTCCTGACGTATGATCCCAGCTAGACCCCAGAGGGAGAGCTAGGGGCCAGCTTGCCCATTTCATTGACCAGGGGATCCCTTCCCATGGACCAGAGCCCCCCCTGCCCATACTGGGATCTCTGGTGTCCAGGTGGGGACAGGGTTTTTAGCCTGTGCAAAACAAAAATCTTTTTCCGTATGTGTTTTGTTCTGTGTTTTTGAAGGGGCTTTGAGAGCCTGAAGGATTGCAGGACAGGCTCTGATTCCTGTTTCCTTCTTCCAGAAAAGACTCACTGGTATCGTATTTACCTGGAGCAACAGATGATTAGTCCTTGTGCTTTGTCCCAAATCACCTCATGGCCAGCATGATCAATGAAAGAAAACAGTTAAGACTGATCAAAAACACCATCTGCTGACAACAAATTGACTTCTTTAGGACAGGCATTGCTCATGCAGTGGCTAATTCTAATTACCAGCTTCTTGGGAAAATGTGATTTTATTAATTATCATAAATGTACAATGTTTGCCAATACTGTTCCTTGGGAACAGGGAACAATTTATGACAAGTGTGGAGGAAGACCAATTGCTGATGAAATATGCTGGGCAGGCAGCAGCCAGTGTGCTCGCAAGCAGGGGGGGTGCACAGGAGAAGTGCCATGGCCGTCTGGCTGTGTAGGATGGGACCTTTCAGATAAGCTCTAGATACAGATGCTCATTCCAGGAGAGAATAGGACGGAGTGCAGAATTTGTGCCAACATTCTCCAGCACTTCCCCGGAGCATGCTGTGCTGTTGGACACCCTCTGCCAGCACTGCAAAGGGTTCCCCAGGCCCACAGTCTTCCTTACAGTACTGCTGCTCTCTGCAAGTTGGTACTGTGGGGCCACCAGTGCTAACCAGCATGCAGCAGAAACACAGATGCCCACCATGGTGGTGGTGTCCTGCACTCTGCTCTGCTGTACTGGATGGTGATGGGAAGCCACTGGGCAGCTCCAGGGAATGGGAAGCCCCTGGTGCAGGAGGAACCTGTCCCATGCTGGGCTCGTGGGACCTACTCCTACATGGAAGGTGCTGGGGACAGCCAGGCTCAGAGAGCTGTGGAACATCTGCATTGGGAATGGGGTCTTCAGCCAAACTCAAGGGATGCCACCAGCTCACACCTGGTGGTCTACATGGAGACATGTATCTCTGCACACTGGGCCAGCCTGCTGTTGGGAGCTTTCTTCCAGGCTTTTTAAGTCCCTGAATTTAAGTTTTTGAATTAGCATGTCCCGACCTGGTCTTGAGGAACAGATTTGCACTGCCTTGCTCTGTGCCAGACCTCCTGCACTGCAACCCCATGCCCTCTGCCTGTCCAGACCATGGTGGGATGCTGAACAGGGCAGTGCTCCTCCCTGCTGTGATTTATGGTCTTTGGGCAAGTGAGGAATTCATCCCACTTAGTTGCACTACTAGGCATAATTAAAAGGGCAAATCTCTGCTTTGCTGCAGAGGACTGTTCAGCAAGATGAAGTGTGCTCTCGCCAGCCTGGTGGGTCCTCCCTGTGCAGGGCTGGGCAGCTGGCAGACCTGCTATGTTTAGGGTCCCTGGAGAAGTCTTGAGCTTTGGTATTTTGCAGAGACATTTTAGCTCTGGGTTTCCTCCTCCTGCCTAGCAGGGGACAACAGCACTCCATTTTGTTTAAATACTGGAAAGTGTGGAGATCAGACCCGAGCATTACATCAGTTTTGTATTGAAATCCTCACTCACCAGCCTGGGGGTGATGGGTACTGCCCTCAACAGCACCAAGTCTTGGCCAGTGGCCAGGCACTGAGTGCTTTGCAGTAATGAAACAGGGCTTTGCTGCCAGTCCAGGCTAAATTGCAGGCTAGAGTCAGGAGCTCAGGACTGCTCAGTGCCAGACGCTCCTCGATTCTCAGGCTTCAGTCTTTTACAGTCCCTTTGCCAAACAATCACTTTTCCTTCTCTAAACAGCATGAAATAATCTGTGTCCTTCTTCCCCAACCAGGTATTGAGCAGAGTATTGAACAAGAGGAAGGACTGAACAGGTCATCTGCTGACCTGCGGATAAGGAAAACTCAGGTGAGTCTCTGCCCTGTGGCACTGGGGAGGGGAGGATGAGAAGCAGCTGGAGGCAGTTGTGGGGTCCCGGGAGGTGATGGGAGAGGAGGGCTTGCTTGGCTTTAGAGCAGTCAAGCTCTGGTGTACAAATACTGGGCAAAGTAATGCAGCACATTTCCGAATAGATCAGTGAAAAAGCCAGCCTGAAAGACCCGTGACGTAAGTAGGTGCAGAGGGAGCTGTGGAGGGGAGGGCAGTGTGCATCAGCTTCATCCTTGTGTGCAAGTCTGGGCGTCTGCATGGACGAACAGGTAGGTGGGTTTGTGCACATCCATGTTAAGCATCTCACTAAAGGTGATTTTGACTGGAACAAAAATACCCTCTGAAGTGCCAGCTTTGGGGGGAGAACATTTGCCTGCAATGTGTTCAGAAACCTGAAGTCTCTGTGTGTTTCTGCAGTGCCTGGAAGGATGCTTGAGCAGCTCATAAATGAGACAAAGGCTTACTGATGCAGCTGGGTAACTCACCTAAAATTTCACTTAATCTAAGAAGACGGGTGGTCTTTCAGCGAGTACTGTGCAGGCCTGCAGCCTGCTGGAAATGTTCTTCCCTGTTGGGGCTGTGGTTGCCCCTCCACTGGGCATCGATCCGGCTTTGCAGTCCAGGAAATGTTAGACCCTTGAAGGGCTGACACAACTCTTCCTCTTGTTCCCATGAAACAACCAATAACTAGCACCTTCTTTTGATGGGCTTCTTAGCAGAGTTATCCAGGGGTAGAGGTAGAGATGGGGTGCACCTCCCTCTCCTTGGCCCGTGTGGTCCTCAGGCTGCGTTATGCTCAGTTGTGATGAATGGTCGTGCTGTTCACACTTCTGTCTGCAGCCAAGGTGGGGCAGAGCATGTTGGCTCTACAAGAGATGGAGGTTGAGGGACATGGGGCTTGTCTGTGGGTCCAACAGCACTCACTAGAAACTAGAAGTCACCGACCCTGCTTTGAGCTGGAGGTTGGGCTGCATGACCTCCTGAAGTCCCTTCCAGCCTGAATTATCCTACAATTCTAACTCCCCCCCCCCCCCCCCGAAGTCAAGAAATAGCTTAGAAATATTTGATGAAGGAAGTTTTGGAGTGTCTGGTAGTGAGGCTTTTCTCTCTCAGGAGCAGCTGATTGCAGTGGGAAGCTCTGCTGCAGATGTCCCTGCTGGGCATTGCTTGGGTCCTGGCCTGAGGCAGCTGGAAAGCAAGGACAGGTCACAAACATCTCTCTGATGTCCATGGTGGGTGCTAGTGGGAAGACTTTGAGAACACCAACTGTCAGTGGGGTTGTGGCAAGGCCAGTGACTTGGCAGAAAGTGCCAAAAGAAAATTTCCTTGGGGAAGCAGCAGGCAGGCACGACCCGGGAAGGCAGAGCAAAGCACCAGGGGAGTGCCAAGGGAAGGGATGCTGAGGGGAACTGGGGACAGGGGAGGTAACTGAGCTTCATACACCCCTCATACAGCCTGCAAAATCTTCACAGGTCTCAGGTTAACTCAGAAGCATTTGACCGCTGATGACCTGAGGTCTCATAAGACAAGGTTACCTATGGCCTCCAGCTGCTTTTGAAACCAGGGCTTCAGTTCCTAAATAATCTGTACTTTGTGAAAATAGGACATGGGTTTTTTTAGTCATTTTCTGAAGTCAGAGCTATGTCTTGGACATCCCAGGATTGCAGAGTATGTCAGGATGGAGACAGGAGAGACCAAGGCCATGGCTCTAGTGGCCTCTGTTGGATCAGCCAGCAGTGCAAATTTATCCAGATCAGGCATAGGCACGCCGTGGCACCTTGGCCCCAGCATATGTGCAAGATGTCGTGCTGACTGGAGTGGGAGAGTAGGTGGCACCTGACATTGTACCCACAAACACTTTATTAACTCCAGGTCTTAGAGGAAAGTGGATCCAAAAAAAAGTGAATTTGTGCTGGGTTGGCATCTTGTGTTGTGTGACCATGGCATTTTTTTTATTGAGTCTGTCTGTTGTCAGCTATGGCCTGAGCTCTAAAAGCTGAACTGGTTTAGCTTGATGAAAAGGCACTAGACAGAGGAGATTACTGATCTCCAGAAAGTGTACAAAGCAAACAAGTGTTTCATTTAGAGGTGGTATAACTTGGCCATACTACTCAGTAATGGGCTGAAAATGTGCATTAATTCTCATGGGGAAGTGATTGTTAAAGAACATGATGTTTTATGGCTTCGGATCCTCCATCTGCCAGAAGGAAAATCAGAGGCTTGATTCCGTGAACTGTTTGATGAGAGCTTCTCCCATCATCTGCGTATCACCCTTGATGGAGCAGCTCCCTCCAAGGCTTTTCTAGAGAGGTGTTGTGTTGGCTTTGTGGTGTTGCCCCAGGCCATGGGTGCAGTGGGGAAGCATGTCCATAGAGGCCTTCTCAAGTGTGGCGTTTGACCTGGCTTCTCCCTCCCGTACTGCTGCCTTTGGGGGCACCAGGGTGATGCTCCAGCAGACCTGAGCTGAGGATGGGTGAACCTGTCCCCGCTGTACAAGGGTGATTAGGTCCTGATGGCAGGATCAGGCCATCCACTGACAGTTGTGTGCCTAAGCCATGGCTGACTCCTGGGTGCTGCTGCACCCTGCCATGGGATCTGATTTTAGCACTGCCCCCTCTACAGCTACCTGGACTAAAGCCACTGGCTCATGTATAGGCTGAAAGAGTCACTCCTGTCCTGCAAAGTACTGTGCATCAGGCTGTCATGGGGGTCTCCCTGGGGTGACCGCAGGTGCCTGCTCAGACCACAGGTCCCCTTGTCTCCAACTTCCCACGCGTGGTTCTCTGCACTGTTCTCTGTGCTCTGCAGTGTTCATTTGCTTGGTCCTTGGTACAGAGGTCTTGTTGAAATGTTTATGGCTTAGGAAATGTCACAAGCATTTCTTTGTCCTCTCACTTTGTGCTTCAAAAGTGGTGAGTCTGGGGACCGCTGCTCACGAGTGTGTGTCTCCTGTAGGGAGAGGTGAGAAACAGTTAGATAAATTGAATGGAAGTGTACACATGGAAGCAGCAGAGGGAATGACAGAAGAAGGGATACAAAACTGGCGTGGGTTGATGGCACCTAACCCAAAAAGTCACTGAGATGCCAGCATGGATAAATGCAGCTTCTAAGAAGGCTTAGGGTGGAAAACCATTTGGCAGCTTACTCCAGGACAGGAGTTAGAGGACCTCTGAAGGTCCCATGCAATTTAAATCATTCCATAATTGTAAATCAGCTGTGCTGCCTAATGACCCTGAGGCAGGAAAGGTCAGTGGGGTGGAAGATCAGTGTAGCTGGCAGCTCCTGGTGAGCACAGAAGGTGCATCCCAAACACCTCTGTGGCCACCAGTAACAAAGAGCCCAGGAGATGAGGGGGACCTGTAGGACGTGTCACACACAAGCGCTGCTGGCCATGTGTCGTTTGGGGCACAAGAAAATGAGTGAATCCAGGAGGGAGTGAAACCAGCTTTATTTTTAATTTTTTTTAATTGAATAAATCGCCTTCCTGTTCAGTGCAGTCTCATGCTAAGCTTTGCTAGCTCAGTTGCAGCACTCTGGTGCTGAGGTTCTTTGATTCATGTGTGTGTTTTAAGCAGCCTTGCCTGTCCCGGCTCAGCCATGGGCTTGTGCGGTGAGAGCTCAGCCAGGCTGGAGACATTTCCCCAGGGGCGAGGCACACTGTGGTGGCCAGGCAGACCATCTGTGTGGCCAGGCAGACCATCTGCATTGCCAGAGACTGTGTTGAGGACATGCATGTTGGGTCCAGGGCACCACAGGATGGCTGCATGGTTGGTGCAGGGCTACGAGCGATGTCTCATTATCGTAGCTTCTTAAAATGAGCCTTCTCTGGGCTGAAGCTTTGTCTTCTGCCCCACCATGCAGGGTTGCTGTGTAGTTTTTACTGCGCATTGGCCAACCTTCTGGTGGTCTTTTGGTGAGAGAGCACCTGGCAAGATGCAGTCATTGCTCCAGCAGTGGAATCTGCGTCTGCATCGCTGCAGGGCGAGCTCCAGTGCCTTGTCCTCACTGGTTGTACTGGAGGATGTGGAGGAAAATGAGGTGTCTCAGA
The DNA here is from genome assembly GCF_900496995.4 of Aquila chrysaetos chrysaetos. Taxonomy (NCBI): domain Eukaryota; kingdom Metazoa; phylum Chordata; class Aves; order Accipitriformes; family Accipitridae; genus Aquila; species Aquila chrysaetos. The sequence goes on along the minus strand of NC_044013.1, from coordinate 30,752,908 downwards.
GCAGAGAAGCAAGGTCTTGTTCTGCAGCAATGGTTGTGTTTTACCAAACAATTAAACTGATAAAGGCAACGGGAGCTGCCAGCATTGCTCTTCAGCACCCAGGGGTGGGGATCCAGGCATGGATCTGTTGCTTTTGCAGGAGGTCTACACACAGGTACAGCTCAGTAAAAATCCTGCTTTCTCTAAGCGCTCTACAGTGAAGCCAGAGGAATTTGGGTGTTTATAGTTTATCTGCTTTTCAGTCTGGGAAGCCACTAGAGTAGTCTGCTCTCCCATGCCACAGTCAGTGCTGAATCAATACACGGGTGACGTTAACTGATCACCTCTGCAGAGGCAGCTTCCAGCTCGGAGCCCAGCATTCTCCCGGCCCTGCGCAAGTGCTGAGAGGCTGTCACGGCTGAGCCTGAGGCAGTGGGGAAACAGTCCTCTGCAAAACTGGGGCAAGAGAAAGGTTTGTCTCTAGAGCAAGTGGAAAGGAGAATTGATGGGCATAGCAAAGCCAAAGCAAAGGAAGGTGCAACAGCAAAGCAGGACAGCAGCAAGTCCCTCTGCAGGCTAGCTCTCCTTGTCCCTCCCCAGAGGGATCCTGGCACAGGCAGAGCTCTGCTCTAGCTGGGCAGTGTCGGGGAGAGTCAGAAGATCTCTTCCCAGGAAAAAAACTCTCCTTTACCACTCCAGAGACATTGCTGTGTGCTGACAGCAGTGCTGTGAAACCCCCACCGGGCTTTCCACTCTGCTGTGCTCTGCTCTGTGCCCTTCAGGAGCTGTTTGCCATCTCAAATGCAGGTGCTGGGTGACAGTGGCAGGGAGGGGGAGAGCAGGAAGGTGGCAATCCAAGGTGGCTGTCCTTGGTGTTGGCTGTGGTGTGCCCATGTTTCCCAGGCAAAGGCATTACTTCTGCAGTCTCCGAGGAAACTAGAGGTGCCCACAACTTGGTGCTGTGTAGCCCAGGGCCATGAATTTCAGCATGGTTTAGATTTGCGCCATGTTTGAAGGTCTGTGGTTCAGACATCATCCTGGCATGTGGGAGAGTGAGGCTCAGGGCTCTGCTCCACCATAGTCATGGAATGGTTTGGGTTAGAAGGGACCTTCAAAGATCATCTAGTCCAATCCCCCTGCCTGATCTTCCACTAGATCAGGTTGCTCAAAACCCTGTCCAACCTGACTTCGAACACTTCCAGGGATGGGACAGCCACAGCTTCAATGGGCAACCTCTGCCAGTGTCTTACCACCCTCATCGTACAACATTTCTTCCCTATGTCCAAGCTAACCCCACCCTCGTTCAGTTTAAAAACCATTGCCCCTTGTCATGTCAGTGCAGGCCCTGGTCAAAAGTCTTTCTCCATCTTTCCTACAAGCCACCTTTATATATTGAACAACTGCAGTAAGGTCTCCCTAGAGCCTTCTCCAGGCTGAACAACCCCATCTCTCTCAGCCATGGACCACTCAGTCAAGGAAGTGGGAGTTTTTTCTCATAATTCGGGCATTTCTTAACATTTCTCTGGGGTCTGCAGGAAATCAGGGGAGAGGAGCTACTCGAGGCTGTAGCTTGGAACCCCTGCATTGGGAGGCTGAGATGGGCGATGTAGCACACTGCTCCGCTTTGGGGCTTTCGTTTCTGACCTGGGTGGTCTCTGACTCCGGGCTCCTGCAGCTGTTCATCTTCCCAGGGATGCCAATCCCATGCTGGGACCGCGTGCCCAGCATGCACGCTTGTGTGTGCAGGACGGACTGAAGGCTGGGAGGTGAGCTGGGCACAGACCAGTGTTGTCCCAAGGGTTGCATTGTTGGCTTCGCTTGTCACGGCGCACTTTGGGTAAGAGGAGCTGACAGCTCTGTCAGGGGTGGCAAGCAGCGCTGCCAGGCTGTGTGTGCCTGATGGGTGAACTGTACCGATGCGACTGTTGTCACTGTCACATGGAGAACAGCATGGGGTGACCTTGCGTTAAGGCAGTTTTCTGGCTGGAACATACCATTAGTGTGAAAACATCCCTGGCCGTTGCTTTTGTCCTGGTACCCAGTGTGCTACTGGTGTGATTTTGAATTTTTGGTGCCATGGGACAGATTCTCAGTGGGGGCACTGCATTGCAATGGAGCTATTGCAGCTGACGTTGACTGTGTTTGTAGCACAGATGTCCCCCTTGGACTCCCAGCCATCCAGGGACAAGCAACGGCACAAATAGAAATCTGGCACTCAGGTTTGTTCCTTGTCGTGGGATCACAGCACATGGGTGAAATGTGAGTTCAGGAGATCCCAGCTCCTGCCACAGAGCAGTGCCAGTTGCATCAGGTTGCTCATGGCCTGTCCAGCTGCATTCTCGGTGTCTAGAAGGATGGAGATGCCATAGGCATCAGTCCATGGGTCCTCTGGGCTACAGTCCAGTGTTTGACCACCCTTATCATGATGTTTTCCCCTTTAATATTTAACTGGAATTCCCTGTGTCCCAGCTTGGTCCATTGTCTCTTGTCCTGCCCCTGTGCACCTTCAAGAAGAGTCTGGCTCCACCTTTTCTTCATTCTCCCACTGGGTCATTGTAGGCAGCAATAAGATCCCCCTGACAGCTTTGTTGCCTTCAGCTGACGAAACCCTGCTTCTCTCAGCCTGTCCTCATTTGTCCTGTGCTCCAGCCCAGAACATCTTGGTGACCTCAACTGGCTTCACTCCCACATGATGTGTTTTGGGGAGCCCCAAGCAGAACATGGCACTTTTTAGTTGTGGTCCCACAAGTGCTAGGTGGAAGTGAACAACCCCTGTCCCCAGCCCACTGGCTGTCCTGCTCACCCAGCCCACGATGAGTTTTACCTTCACTGCTGACTCCTGGGCAGCCTGACGTCCATGAGTACTCCAGGAGCTCTAGATGCTTTCTGGCCAGCTGGCACCCAGCCTGTCCTGTGATGTGCATCCTGTCCCCAGCGGAGGACACTGCATTTGCCTTTGAGCTTCATGGGAGCCCCCCTTTCTCCAGACTGTTGAGGTCCCTCTGAATATCAGCCCTGTCTTCTATCGCTCTCCCCAGTTTGGTGTCTTCTGCAAACCTGCTGAAAGTGCACTCCACTCCACCATCATGGGTTACTGGTGAAGATGATTAATGGTATTTTCAGACCCAGCATCACTCACTGAGGGGTTACCATTAGGAACTGGCCACTGCTTGGACTTGTATCGCTGATCACAACCTGACAGGCCAGACCATTTTCCACTAACCTTATCCAACTTGTGTCCTATCAAAATTGGCTATAAGGATGCGGTGGGAGTCTGTGTCAAAGGCCTTAAACTCAGGGTGTGCACCATTCTCTGCTCTTCTTTTACCTGCACAGCTAGTTGTCTCCTCACAGAAGGCCATCAGGATGGCACAGCATGATTTGCCCCCAGTAAATCCATGCTGGCTGTTTCCAATTACCTTCTTGTCCTTCTGGGAGGATTTACTCAGTGACCTTCCCAGTGACTGAGGGGAGGGTGATGGATTCCCCAGATCCTCCTCCCAGAAGATGTGTGGCGTTTCCCTTTTTTTGCCAGTTCTCTGGAACCACTCATGATCACTGCCATCTTTGGCCCTTTGCAGTGACATTGGCCAGCTCCATCAGCATGCTTAGCTACTCCCCACCTGGTTCCATGGACTTGTGTATTTCCAGTTGACTTAAGCATGCCCAAAGTCTACATCCCTTTCCGTGGGTAGTGTTTCACACCACTGGCCTCTGCTCAGAGGGCACCAGAAGGCCAAGGACAAACATTACCAGTGATCACCAAGACAAAAGAAGAAATGGAAACCTTAGCCTTTGCTGTGTCCCATGTCACTAGAGCTCCTGCCTCATTGAGCAGTGGGACCACAGCTTCCTTAGCCTTCCTTAGGCTCTTTGGTGCTTAGGGCAGCCCATCCTACTGCCCTGCACACCCCTCACGCTGCTGCAGTCGAGCTCTGCCTCTCCCAGCTCCTCCCCAAGTGCTTGGGCAATGCATCTGTGTTCCCCCAGAGCCTGGCCCCGCTCCCACCTCCCTTCCTAGTTTTGTGTGTGGGATTTGGGATGAGTTGAACTGCAGGGCTGATTTAGATATGCCTGTTACTTTAAGCATGGTCCTTGTGTAGTATTTCTGCAACAAGGGCTTCACTAGTTTGTATGGACTTTGCTGTGAGCAAATCACTGAGTAAAAAGGAGGAATGAGGAACCGATTCTGCCTTTGTTAACATGTTGTAAATTAGGAGTTACTGAGCATTAAGATTATGGGCTTTTATTCTGTTTTTGCTGTTGTCATCTCCAGCCAGAAGAGCCTCATCGGACCTGGAGCTTTCATAGGAACGGCTTTGTCTTACCCCAGGCCAGCTGGCTGGGCTGTGTTGGAGCCAACAAGGCAGGGAGGCTCATATGAGCACATGCCCCAGCACATCAGGCAGAACTGGTCCTGCATGGTCCTGGGGCAGCTGATGGTGCTGGTCTCCTCCATGGGAGCACCAGTCCGTCCCTCAGTGGCTGTCCCAAACTCCACAAGCCCCCAGCAAAGTGGTCCCAGGGCAGCCTTGATCCTGGGCTGCTTCTGCAATGAGGAAAGGTTGCTTTCATGTTCTAAATTCGTTACGTTAAAACCACTCTGTCCCCATTTCACAGCAGCAGTTTGAATAAAGCACCCTGCCTCAGTCAGCTCACCAGCAGCAGAAAGATACAGGGGCTTTGGAGTCGCAGCTCCCAAGGGCATCCCCAGCTCAGAAACATTGCCAGTGATGCAGGATCCCAGATGTCTCGACAGTATTTTCCGTGTTTCTATACGTATCAAATTTTGAGCTCATAACAGAGCAAAAGCTGCTATTTACATTCAACCAAATGCCAGTGCTTTCGGTCCTTGTTATTCAGAATAGTTTTTGCTCTAGTGGCTTTCAGGCTTGGTTTATCTAGCCAGTGCGGTGGAAATACTCACCTTGCTTGGACTAGTTCAAACACTGAAACAAACCCATCTGGTGGGAACTCAGGAGTGGGATCTCTGCTCCCCCTGTAACCCAGACAGGCTCAGGAGGAAGGCTGGCATTCCCCACAGGCTCCCCCATGGGATGAACACTTCAGAAATGTCTTTCTCTTAATTAAAAACTTTGAAGGCCAAGGTCCCAGGTTTCAGTGGATGCTTGTGGGGGTTTCAAAGCCCCCAGTGGGTACCCAGAGCTGTATAAGCTCTTTGGAAATCCAGCTTGGTGGTTCAGCAAATTGGGCTGCTTTCCCCACATTTGGGGAGTGAAGAGTTGCAGGCCCCAGGTAAAACAACCCAATTTCCTAACTTTAGTCAATATTTTCTGTTTAATGAGTTTCTTTCAAATGCAAGGTACATTTTGATATGCTTTTTATTTACTCTGAATATTCCGGTAGTTTTATTTAATGACTGAAAGCCATTTAAAATGCTTTTTCCAGCCCATATTGCATGAAACTCCATGTTCCTTCAAGAATCAAATGCATTTTGTAGACATGTGGGATGCCTGTGGGAACATAAAATAACAATCTGACAAAATAAACAGCAAGTTAAATAACTTTTTAAGTAAAAAAGGTATGGTGTGTTATACTGATTAGCAAAAAGGGGTGTCATTCAACACCCAGGCTATATTTGGCTGCAGATCAACATATGTTGATACTTTTCAGCTGAATAAGAATAAACTGGATTTTAGGAAAACAATTTTGAAAAGGCAGGAGAGTCTCTTAGATGGCACATCACGTCTTTGCCGAATTTCAAGCCATGATGCTCAGGAGCTGTTTTGACCTTGCTTTGGGCCGTGCAGCTCTCGAGCAGAGGCTGCCTGCTGAAGCTTAAGCTGCTGGGGGGCTTTGTGTGAGGTTTGCCAGCAGAGGAGGACTAAGATCAGCTGATTCTGAGGCTCTGTCATAAATACTGAGCTGCTGCTTGCTCAGAATAGCTGCAAAGCAAAAACGCAAGTGTATCTTCAAGATGTCTCCAGTGCGGTCTCCTGGAGATAGGGGTGTGTTGGCTAGGGTGCTTCACTGTGCACCAGGTATGTCTGACCCTGCAGAGATGCTGCATTACACTGGTCCCCCACTGCATAGAGGCTTTGAGAGCTGCTCCAGCTCAGCAGGGCTGGGTACAACCCTTCGGTTCGGTTCTCTGTGGGCTATAACTCTCTTAAGTGTGAGCTCAGGCCATGCAGGTGGCCCTGAAAGTCCCAGAGCGATCGCTCATAGGCAGTTTCTTCATCATGTCAGTCTCTCTGTATCTTCTTTCTGATCCTTTCTGAATGTCCTCTTTTCCTATCCCTTTTCCATTGCCTCCTCTCCTTTCACCTTCCGCCATTTCTCCCTATTCGTGTTGCTCTGTGCTCCCCAGGTTGGGCTGCATGAGCAGTCCATGGGGTGAGGTTGAGATAAGACAACCTTCTTCCCCCTGCACCAGGACCATCGGCTAGTCCCAGCTTGCAGGTGCCTGTTGAATACAAGAGTAATGCTGAGTGCCCAGGATGGGTGTGTTAGATGTGGCCCATCAGTCATGTGCTGTTGCTTCTGCTGCATGGTTGAAGCAGTGCACCGTTTCTTGCCTGACACAATATTGGATTTGGCTTCGCTTGAAACTCATGCACCAGATTTGCCTTCTCTGGAAAGGGAGGCTTTCAGCCCTGTGGAGGACTGGTGGGTGGAAAATCAGACATGAACCAGCAATGTGGGCTTGCAGCCCAGAAAGCCAAGTGTCTCCTGGGCTGCATCACCAGCAGTGTGGCCAGCAGGTTGAGGGAGGGGATGCTCCCCCTCTGCTCCACTCTCCTCAGACCCCCCCAGAGCACTGCAACCAGCTCTGGGGTCCCCAGCACAAGACACACGTGGACCTACCTAGAGCGGGTCCAGAGGAGGCCACCAAAATGGTCCGAGGGCTGGGACACCTCTGCTATGGAGAAAGGCTGAAAGAGTTGGGGCTGTGCAGCCTGGAGAACAGACGGCTCTGGGGAGACCTTACTGCGGCCGCTCAGTACTTAAAGGGGGCTTATAGGAAAGAGGGAGAGAGACTTTTGACCAGGGCCTACACTGACAGGACAAGGGGCAACGGTTTTAAACTGAACGAGGGTGGGGTTAGCTTGGACATAGGGAAGAAATGTTGTACGACGAGGGTGGTAAGACACTGGCAGAGGTCACCCAGAGAAGCTGTGGCTGCCCCATCCCTGGAAGTGTTCGACGTGAGGTTGGATGGGGCTTTGAGCAACCTGATCTAGTGGGAGATGTCCCTGCCCCTGGCAGGGAGGTTGGACTGGATGATCTTTGAAGGTCCCTTCCAACCCAAACTATCCTGTGAGTCCATGATTCTGTGACAAGAGTCCCTGCAACGTGCTGAGAAGCTGCTGCTTTGGAGCAAGAGAACAATCTGACCCCTCTCCGTAGCCCCCGTGAGCCCAGTGCAGCCTGCTCATAGCTGCAGGTGAGGGCTGAGCTCTGCTATCTGTACGCTCACAGGTCTAAGGAGCTGCGTAATGCCAATGTCCCCTTGGGTTGATCACCCTCCCCAGCTCCAGGAAAGGTCCACAGCCCATTTCCAGCCACCGTTACATGTTTTAGGGTGACAGAGCTTCAGTCCCAGCAAGGGCGACCCGCAACAGCCCTTTGCCAGCCCTTCGCACCTAGTTCATCAGAGAGGATGGGAGCATGCGGTGGGGAACAGCTGCCGCCAACAGCCATGGTGGGCGAGAAGCTTGGAGTGGTGCGAAGGCAGCCAGCACCAGCAGAGCTGCTGCTCCAGCCCCGCTCAGTGGGCACAGCCAAGTCCCATGGCAGTTCTTCACGTTGTGCAAGTGCCACTGGTCAGAGTGAAGCTCTCAGCTGCAGGGTGGGTTTTTCTGTGCCTTTATATACAACCCAACCATTCCCAGGAACAAGATGAAGGAAATGCATCCCTCTTTTTTTTATTGCAAGTAAAACTACCTCCAAACAAAGCCTTCTACGACCCTGAAGAGCAGTGCAAAGGCTTTTATGATCTGGCAGCCTGATCTAGTGGAAGATGTCCCTGCCCAAGGCGGGGGGGGTTGGACTGGATGGTCTTTGAAGGTCCCTTCCAACCCAGACCGTTCTGTGAGTCCATGTTCCTGTGAAACTCGATTTCTAGCACATTGGGGGAAGGGCTCATTCAAGAGATACAAGCATTTGGATGGAGGATGCACATGATGCTCTGTCTTGACCTTCCTGGAACATCTTCAGGGCTGTTTGCTGTGCTCAGCCTGGCAGCTGGATCAGACAGCAAGTCAGGCCCCAGGGTGGGTGCTCACATGGGGATGAGCTTCCCCCATGGGGGCAGCAGCCAGCACCAGGAGGGTCAGTGTGTTCAGCTGGACCCTGCTCAGGTGTAATTCCAAGGTTTTCTGGCCCTTTTCCTGGAGAATGGAAGGAAATGTAAGATGCCTAGTAAGATGAGGGTGCTGTGCGTGCGGGGGGCTGACAGCTCTGCCACACCATCCGCCCTGGGCTGGCAGCGATGCAGGCAGCTGCTCGGTTTGGAGCAGGCCATCATCACCTGCATCCTCATGGGGCTGGTGCTCAGGGGTGCCCTCCAGTGTGGGGAAGAAAAGTGGGACCTTGCTCCTGGAGCAGGGACAACTACCCCAGACATCTCCCATCCCCCTGACCCAGCCTGTGTGCCCTGGCCCCTTGACTTTCCCTGCCAGCTATGCCATGGTGCTGCCAGCCAGGGCGGAGGTTTGATGGCTGAGGGCATAGGGTCCCCCCAGGGCCTTCCTGCCCAGCTCCAGCCCTGCAACGTGACCACTGTGGGTCCATCCTGCGCTTGTGCAGGTCTGGCACATCCTGGCAGCGTGGCAGAGGCAGGCAGGGCGCGACGCAGGGCACCGTTGTGGCCTCGGCTCCAGACTGCTTTGGCACAACCTGTTGTGTGGTGTGAGGAGGGTGCTGCCAGCCATGACCACCTGGGGTGTCCTCTGGGGGCTGAAGGCTATGCTTGGCTTGGGCTTGGGGGAGGGGTGCGTCCAGTTCACCCCCAGCCAGGGCCGTGTCACCTTGCTGCCACCTGCCCCCCTTGTGCTTTGTCACACTCCTCAGAGCAGCTTTTGGGCCAGAAATGCTTTTTGGGCTGCTAGAGGTGTGGGGGGTGCTCAGGGCTGAGCCTTCCCCTGGCTCAGGGGTGGCAGGACTCTCCCTCCCATGGCAGCCTCACTCCCACTCTCTCTTCCTCTCCCCTCTGCAGCACTCGACGCTGTCACGCAAGTTTGTGGAGGTGATGTCCGAGTACAACACCACGCAGACAGACTACCGGGAGCGCTGCAAGGGCAGGATTCAGAGGCAGCTGGAGATCAGTGAGTAAACCCGGAGGGGGAGGGCAGCCGGGCTGTGTGTACCATGGGGCCACATCCTGCACTGGCTCTCGCCGGGTCAGAGCTGCTCCTGCAGCTGTGCAGAGCTCCCCCGTGAAAACCCAGGGGTGCACAGGGCTGTGCGTGCACCTGTGGGAGCAACCGGGACACGGGTCCTGCTGGGAGATAGGAACGTGGTGGTATCTTGCATTTTGGTGCCAAACTGCATCCAGCAAAGTGCCAAAACTCATCTCAGATTTTCTTAAATGCTGCATAGAGAGTGCAGAGAGCACAGGGAGAGAAATTTCTTCCTTGTTTGCAGCTAATTTCGAATTCAAAGAAGCTAGTGGGAATTCCTGACTCCCATGTGTTGCCTTGCCTTTCCTCTGGGTGCTTTTCATCGTGGGTGAACTGAACTAAATATAAAACCAGAGAAGTGAGCTCTTGAGATGGGGACACTCGCTGCTCCAGCAGTTTCCCTTGTTGCAGGAGGAGCACGAACCTCAGTGCCTGCCCCAGGCAGCCGCTTGGTTTGGGGCGGGCTGTCATCCCCCGTGTCCTCATGGGGCTGGTGCTCAGGGGAGCCCTCCAGCATGGGGAGGAAAACTGGGACCTTGCTTCTGGAGTGGGGACAATTACCCCAGCATCTCCCTGGACCCAGGACTATGATGGCTTTTAGCAGCGGTAGTGGTGTCTTCCGGCCAAAGGTGGTCCCCAGGTAACACCTCTGAGGCTGTCACCACCATGGCACTAAGATCTCGCTGCATCATTCAGAGCCCATTGCTCTAAGAGAAGTCCAGTCCTTCCTGTCCACAAAACCTGCTCTCCTGGTGGTTATTCTGGGCAATCGGTGATACCTGGTTAGTTTTAGAGAAACGTGGTCATCTCCCAGCAAAGAAGAGTCATACCACCACTGTAATTAGGGGAATAAGCAAACAAGGGAGAAGTCAGGGCATGCAGAGATTAAAAAAGATTTTTGCAAATAATCTCATTGTCAGAGAGGTGTTGGTTTTCTGTGCTCAAAATGAAAGTCTGAAGCCTAGTCCAAGTTCTTTTTTTCTCACAAACAAATGGGTGTTTTTATCCCCTTTCACAACTCAGCATGAATAATACGGTAGGAGATCTTTGAGTCAGAATGGTGTCCTTGAAGGTCACCTATGGGAATGTCCTTCATGAACTTGCAGATGCCTGGGAATCTGGGTGCCAGTGGGGTATGGTAGTTTCTGTGGAGGGCCAGAAGGAGACTCAGCTGTGCAAGCCTTTCCTCTGTTAAGATTAGTCTTTATAATGTATAATAATAATAGAAATGTTTCACACTGGCTGAATGGAAAGGTTGACTGACAGGAGGCTCAACAAGAGCTTGACGTTTAACGTAAAGCAGGTTGGTGAGTGTGTCACTGCTCCAGCTGACTCATTCGTCAGCTGATGTTGTTCTGTAAGTGATACCCAGCCATAGGGGTGGCTTGTAATGTAAATTGGAATTTAAGGTATCCCTATGCCTTCCTTCTAAGACAGGAGAAGATTTGAAAGGACTTAGCCAGGTCCTTAATTGTCTGCAGACTTGAAAGAAACCTTACTCTTGTTTTTCTACTACCAGATTTTGGAAAGACCCTGCTGTTTAGCTTAAATTATGCAGATATGTTAAAATATACTTGTCTTCACTCTGTCCATCCTGCCGGGCTGTCAGTGCCTGACAGAGCATTGACAGGGCACAAGGAAAAGGCTGCTCAGGACTCACCATGGTGCAGTGGCTGGGTGCAGAGGGGGTGTCCTAGTTAGTGATGGTGAGGAACCTGCTTTCCCTTCAGGGTGGAGGTGTGGAGCAGATGCAGATGCAGGATGGGGTCTGTGCTGGGAAGGTACACAATCTTGTGCACAGTCCTGTCAGGACAGTGGAAAATCTCTTCTGGCAAAAAGTCTCATCAAAAGTAACAAGCTTATTGAAGTTTTATCAGGAGTGCTTCCGGGGCAGAGAGCTCTGCTTGTCCTGCTCTGTCCCAGCCAGCATCTTCAGTCCCTGCCACTCTGGGGGCTCTTGAACAGGCTTTTTTGAATGGAGCTCAGCTGGGATGTGGCAACTGCACAAAGCTCTACAAAATCCTCAGCTCTCGTTTTCAGCTGATCAATCCAAAGATAGAAAGTGCCGGGAGCTCTGACAGCAAAGCCAGTAAATCACTCGGGTTTTGAAAGTATGAGAGCAGGGACTTCTCAGCTGCTCTGGGGAGGCTCCCAGCACCTGGCAGGCTTCTCCCTTCTAACTGCATCTGCTTCTTGCTCTGGAAGTAGGACAGTTGCAGAAGAAATGGTGATGTAGAGTCACTGCCCCAGGCCACAGTCACCCTCTGGGGCTCTCCACAGCCCTCTCAGGATCTGGCCCTTCTCTTTGTGCAGGCACCACCATGTCTGTGTGTGCCAGAGGTTGTGCCTTAGTGACCCTCGCCATCATTCCTGCCCATCCAGCACATGCTGAGCGTGGGAGCCTGTCTGATGTGATGAAGTGCATGTCCTCTCCTTTCCCACTGCTTCTGCCCCAGCCTTAATTGTTGCCCTCACCACCCCCTTACTCACTCACTCTGCTCCCAAACACACCGAGATCGCAGATGCTGTGGAGGGATTGCAGGATGCTGTGTCCTGGGGTTGGTGACAGATGCTGGGTGTCTGTCCTCTGGCTGGACCATGCCCCCACCAGCGGTGTCCCTGTGTCTGCTGCTGGGAGCTGCGCTCCCCAGGCACAAGCCTCCCCGTGCCTGTGGTGGGAGGTGTCGCTCCTTTGTTTTTTTTCCTCTCCATTTTGTCTGTTATGAGAAATGACATCTTCAATCTAATTAGGTTTTGCTCCCAGAGAAATTGGATTTGAAGCTTGGATGAGCTTTCTGTGGTGGGTGTGCAGCTTTGAAGCCATGGAGGTGCTGCACAGACGCTGCTTGTTTTTATGAACAGTTTGTCATGTGTGAGACCGAGGAGCCAAAAATAAAGCATCTGCCATCTCCAAAGGCACTGCGAGAATTAATCAGCCACTGCCCCACTGTGCGACACCAGTTAATTGATGTGCAGAAAGGCAAGTTGTGGGTGCATCCCAAGCTGTTCTTGAGCCAGGAGAGTCTGGGGGCTGCTCCAGCCCTGGCAGCTCCTCCAGGCAGCCCCGGGTGGTCCCGGAGCCCCTGGTGCTGAGACAGGCTTATTTAGGATTTCTGTGACACTTTCATCTCAGGAATGACCACAGGATTTTTCTGAGCTAAAAGTGTCTCACTGGATGAAAATGCTTGCACAGCACTGGAAGTTGTCCCCTGCAGCCCACCCCGGGCTGAGCAGAAGGGATCCTGAGGGACGGGGAGGCAGGTGGCAGTTTGTGATGTGCTGGGCAGGCTTTTATAGTTGAAGTCTGCTCATCCCGACACCACTGCAGGCAGTGCTAGAGACCTGGCCAAGTGGGTCGGGTCACTCATACCTGTTACCTCTATGCACATGGGTGGATGGGGCAGCATTATCCATCTCTCCTTGAGTTGTATGGATTGGTATCCAATGAGAGCTTGACAGCCAGATCCAGATAGAGGATCCCAGCCTTGGGAAGGTGCCTTGTCCTCCGTGTTTCCAACCTGAGTCCTAGCTGTTGCTCTGTGGGTGCTCGTGCAGCCCTGCCACTAGAAGGAAGGATGCTGCAAGCCAAAGGAGCACAGCTGAACCATTACCGTTAATTCAGCCATGGCATATTTGACTTCTGCAGCCCCGAGGTGCCTGATGTCTTCCCTATTTATAGAGCATCTGGCATGCAGAATTGGACAAACTGGCATTCGACGTCAGCTGGTTGATGGGTGTGAGCTGTGGCACTGCAGGCTTCCCTGGGAGCTTCCCCAGGGTCCTGCATGCCCTGATGGATCTGCTCCTGCCCCATCCCCTGGGATCTGGTCAATGGGGATGGTCGCTCCATCCAGCTGGGCATTGCAGGGCCAAGGACTGTGCAGTGGCCTCAAGGTGGAAAGTCTCCTCGGTGGCTTCATGTCTCTGGCTGTCCCAGAGCTTCTGATGGCCCTGCTACACCATAACCTGTGCATCATCTCTCACCATTCTCTCCTTGCCAGCTCAGGGCTGAGTTTGCTTCTCCCTCTGTGCTGCAGCTCCCAGAGATGCTCTGTGCTGCTTTGCTCATTGACAGAGTTTCTTCTCCCCAGAAAACTTCAATTTCTAGAGATGCCGAGTAAGAAGCACATGTACTCTGGAGCTCTCTGGGGAGGCAGAGGTCCAGTTCTCATGATTTTCCAGTGTTTTGCTAAGTTTCAGGGCAGGGCTTTTCCCTCAGGCTCTTCTCTCTTTGTGGGCATCTTGCATTGACTCAGTCCTTTCATTCCCATTTGTGGCTGTGCAGTAGCTCTGTGGTGATGTGGGCAGCAGATCAACCAAGTATCCAGCACACTTTCATCTGATTTTATTGCTGTTGAGGAGCTGATAACAGCCTTTCCAAACCAGGAAACGTGGCCAGAAGGTGGTAGACTCCCTGGAAAGTTCTCTGGGGTCCTGCAGGTTGGTTATACGACTTTGGCAAGTGTTGTGCTGGACAGTGTGGGAAAGATGCAGCCTCTAGGCCTCGTGCTTTGGTTCAGCATTAAAGCAAGCTCTTCCTGACCAGCTATGGCCTTTGGCCAAGCCTGCACTGGCTGGCTGGTTGTTAATCCGTGTGATGTCTTTGCTCTTATCCTTCACCTTGCCGCAGCTTTTACCAGCCCTGTGCTCTGCAGTAGGGGAATGGGGCAGCAAGGAGGTGGTGAGAGCCAGGATGAGAATGTGTATCCTGCATCCCATCCTGCCTCTGCCTGCAAGAGGTGTGGCATCTCCTGGAGCTGATCCCACTGCTTGCCCTCGGGGCTGTCTCTAGGCCTTGAATTGGGCAGAGCAAGTAGCCCTTGATGCACCATGCCTGGCATGCTCCTCCTTGTCATTGTGCCAGTGACAGCTCAGAGTTGACCACATTCAACAGGAAGGTTTGTAAATTTTGTCTGAGCTGTAAATTTGTAAATGCTGTTTGAGCCCTTGTTCTCCCATCCTGGAACCAGGGCAGTTTCAGCTGAGAGCAAGGAGCCAACAGGTAGGAAGAGCTGGCAAGTAGGCGTTGCGGGTCACCCTTGGTGGGGGTGATGCTCTGTCACCCTAAAACATGTAACGGTGGCTGGAAACAGGTTGTGGACCTTTCCTGGAGCTGGGGAAGGCAGGGACCGTGGTCAACCCAAGGGGATATTGGCATTATGCAGCTCCTTAGACGTGTGAGCACACAGATAGCAGAGCGCAGCCCTCACCTGCAGCTATGAGCAGGCTGCACTGGGCTCACAGGGGCTACGGAGAGGTGTTAGGTTGTTCTGTTGCTTCAAAGCAGCAGCTTCTCAGCGCTTTGGGGGCACTAACAGGTCTTGGTTGTCTAGATCAGTCTCACACGGGACTTCCACCTCTGCCCATAGGTCCAGGAGCTGTGTGAGATCAGGCCTGGGCCACCCAGCCCATATCTGGGCCATGCTGCAGAGGTACCTGTCTTCAGCCCTGACTCTGGCCTTGTTCCTGGTGTGGGCTCAGATCTATGTTCAAGATAGCTTGTCTCCAGCCCTGTCTCCTGGGACTTTGGATCTTTGTTGTAGTCATGTCATAGGCTCACAGACTCACAGAGTGGTTTGGTTGGAAGGGACCTTCGAAGATGATCCAGTCCAGCCCCCCCTGCCATGGGCAGGGATATCTCCCACTAGATCAGGTTGCTCAAAGCCCCGTCCAACCTGACCTCAAACACTTCCAGGGATGGGGCAGCCACAGCTTCTCTGGGTGACCTGTTCCAGTGTCCCCAGTCCTTTTCTGGCCATGTTTCCTGGAAGGACCCTGGCCCTGCATTGTAGCTTTGTCTCCAGCCCCATCTCCTATTGCTCCTGACGGGGCTCTTTAGAGCTACCCCAGAGCTGATTTCACAGCTTGTGTTGTCTGGCCCTGCTGCTGGACACCATTCTCAGCACCCTGCTCATGTGCTGTGGGAAGGGTGCCAGCTTGGTGAGGGCCCTGCATGTGCTAGGACCACACTGGCTCCTGGCTCAGCCCTCCTAGAGCATCCTCACTCCTACTCTGCGAAGGATGGCTTCTGCTGTGAGGCAGGCGTCGCTGTCATCTGCCTCCTGCTGCTTCTCTTCGGGGCTGCAGACCAAGCACAGAGGAGCAGGTTGCGGCTCCTCTCCTCTGGTTCTTGATGCTAGCATCTCACACGTGGATCATCTCTCTGCTGTGTTGGGCAAGTCCCTTTTCTTCCTTTTTATAAGCTTTATTATACTTTTAAAATATGTTCTTAAGGTCTGTTCTGTTCATTATTTGGTCTCCTTGCGGTACACAGCTGGATTTAAAGATGTATTCCGTTTGCAGAGGAGAAGCAATGAGCTGTGGGTTGGGCTCCCCACTGAGCCACTAGGCTGAGTCCCTCCCTCCAGCCCCCAGTACCACGGGAGGGGAGCAGGCTCCATTTGAGGCTCCTCGTGTCTGTCGAAGGCAACTTGCTTGTCCCCCAGGAGTTACAGCAGTAGAAGCTGCTGCTGGGAGAGCCCAAGGCCAGGACACTTGATGGCACTGCCCTGGTGCTCTCCCCACACTGTCTGGGCCACCATTCTCTACGTTTCTTTGCCCTCCCTGTTGAGTGTGTGGTCTCAGGGAGGTCTGGATGCTCCAGTTCCCACACAGCACCACAGCTTGCCGTGGCCTGGACTGGTGGCCCAGGAGCTGTCCTATTACTTTGACAGCTCAGTGTCCAGGCAGAGCAGGACTGAACTCATCCCATTTTGCTCTCTTCCCATGTATCCTGGGCTGCCTGTCCCAAGCTCCTGCCAGACAGCCATGGGTGTGCTAGAACAGTGCTGGCTCCTGTAGGGTCTGTGCCCTGGATCCCAGCTGGGCCATGCTCGCAGTATCACTGAGGCATTTCTATCAGTTATTAAAATAAAAATCCCATTAGCTTTTTAGATTATGAGATATTAGTCACATAAATAATAGAGGAATTCCTTCCTGGCTGTGGACAGTTAAATTGCAGAGAAAGTATTTCATTTCAAGAAAATCAATAAAAGAAAAATTTTGTTTTAAGGAATTTCCATTTTTCCCTCCTGGCCACTGTTTTTTCTCTTATTCTTTTCTTATTTTCTATTTCTCTTCCAACTGTAATTTTTTTGGACACCCCAGCAAATGTCTCCTTCTTTTGTGCCACCTGTCCATCACAGTTCCATGTTGCTTTTAGAAACTCCATGAGCTCCAGTCTGCAGCTCTCAGCTCCTGCTCTCTCCTGCAATGTCCCATCTGTGCTGGTTGCTGTGGATGACCTGTTGCAGGTGCTGGGGGAGCTGCTGCACTGGATCCAGCGCTGCCCAATGGAGCTGGGATGACACAGACTTCAGATGTCACCTCTCAGGTGCCAGACCCCTTCAGATCCCTGTATGTAGGGTCTGTCCCCTGTGCTCGGGGCACTGTCACAGTCCTCTAGCTAGTCCTGCTCCTTGGAGGCCTTCGGGAGAGCTGCTCCCGTCCTTTCAGCCCACTCCTTGCTTCCTTGCCTGTGTTCCCAGGAGGAGAAACAAATCTGATGCAGGCAGCAAGGAACCATGCAACACTCTCACTGCCGGGCAAGGAAGTGCAGGCACAAGACAGATGAGGGGAACGATCCCAGCTGCCTCCTACAAGTCTTGCAGTGTGCTCTCCGGCCTCCCAGAGCCCCAGGTCCCTGGTGGTGTTTGCAAGGGACCCCAGCAGGTTTCTGCACCCTGCCACCCTTCCTGGTCTTGGTGCTCTGTTTATCACATGGCCCAGAAAGCATCCAGAAAGCTTTGTTACATGCTTTTGATGAGGAGGCTGCACATTCCTGGCCCAGCCATGGGTGTAAACCCTGTTGGTCTGTGGGAAATCAGAGCTAATGAGCATTACCAGATAATGAAGTCCTTGTACTGGAGTCTTCTGCCTGTGTGTGGTTGGATTTACTCCCTCTCCCTTCCTGCAGCCTCCTGGGGCCAGGAGACAGCAAACAACCTCCATGTGGCACTGGTAACACTGCCGAGAGCCTGCAGGCTCTCATGTGTTCTTGGCTGCTATCACCACCAGTATCTGCTGATATGGCATTGTTTTCCTGAGGCAAAGCCAGAAATGCGCTTTCCTGTCATGAACACTCAGAGCGCCCATGCATGTGGGGCCCCAGCAAGGAGCAGAGCACAGGAGGTCCAGGTGCTCTTCTCGTTTCTGCATCTCAGGGCAAGAGAATCACGGACTCACAGAGTGGTTTGGGTTGGAAGGGACCTTCAAAGATGATCCAGTCCAACCCCCCTGCCAGGGGCAGGGACATCTCCCACTAGATCAGGTTGCTCAAAGCCCCGTCCAATCTGACCTTGAACACTTCCAGGGATGGGGCAGCCACAGCTTCAATGGGCAACCTCTGCCAGTGTCTCACCACCCTCATTGTACAACATTTCTTCCCTATGTCCAACCTAACCCCACCTTCATTCAGTTTAAAACAGTTGTCTTGTGCTGGGGACCCCAGAGCTGGTTGCAGTGCTCTTGGGGGGGTCTGAGGAGAGCGGAGCAGAGGGGGAGCATCCCCTCCCTCGACCTGCTGGCCACGCTGCTGGTGATGCAGCCCAGGAGGCACTTGGCTTTCTGGGCTGCAAGCGCATATTGCCAGCTCATGTCCCATTTGTCACCCACCAGAATCTCTCAGTCCTTCTTCACAGGGCTGCTCTCCCTCCGTCCCCCAGTCTGTGCTAGTCCTGGGGATTGCCCCGACCCAGGTGCAGGACCTCACAAGGGAAGAGATGCGTCATGAAGTGTGGAAGTGTCCTTGTTGGAGGAACTCCCCAGGCAGGGTGGCAGCATGCACCATGCCTGTGGGGTGGTGGCCAGACATGGCTGGGTGGCCAGGGTCCCCTGCAGTGCTCCCTGGGGCACTGACACACTTGTGGTGAAGGTCTGGACTGGGTTCAAGGTTTTGGGCACCTCCCTGGTCTGAGCCTGGTGTAGCACTGCTAGAAGCAGGGAGCACTGTCCTATGGGCTGTCCCCACACTCTGCCATGTCTCCTCCATGCCCCCATTCAGAGGTGCCCTGGACTCATCCTAGAGGATGTTATTGTCCCTTTGTGGGAGGAGGGACAGGCAGGCTTTCCTGGGTGAGCTGGGCCAAGCTGGCACCTTGACCCCCTCAAAAAGAGGGGTTGCAGGGCTGGCACAGAGCCTGGCTGTGGGGTGGCAGCCCCTCAAACTGTCTGGTGCACTCTCAGGGCTGGAAGCTTTGCTCCACTCCACTCTCAGGAGATGCCATGGAGACAGCAGAGCCCTGTGGTAGGGCTGCGGGACCCGTGGCTGGAACAGGGGGCTCATGGCTGACCTGTGTTGTGTCACTTGCAGCTGGCAGGACCACCACCAGTGAGGAACTGGAGGACATGCTGGAGAGCGGCAACCCAGCCATCTTCTCCTCCGGGGTAAGCACCGGCACGGGCTAAAGCTGAGCCAGCCCCCCCTCCTCCTGGGTGGGTTGGCTGGTGCATGTGCTGCCACAGTGGCCCCAGTACAGGAGGGATGAGCACAGCCCATGCAGGAGGTGGGACCTGGGTGCTCAGGTCTGGCCGGAGGATGCTGCCTGAGCAGGGGCTGCATCCTCGCCAGAGGGTGGGGTGTGGGTTTGCTGCAAACTGCCTGGCTGGAGGAGCTCCGGGGCTCCTGCCTTCCCTCTTTCCCTAATCCCGGCATCTGAGGGGCTGAGCACAGTCCTCAGTGGCCCTGTCTTCTTGCAGATCATTATGGATTCAAACATCACCAAGCAGGCACTGAATGAGATTGAGACACGGCACAGCGAGATCATCAAATTGGAGAACAGCATCCGAGAGCTGCATGACATGTTCATGGACATGGCCATGCTGGTGGAGAGCCAGGTAGGGAGATGCTGTGGCCCAGTGCCTAGCTCACCTGGGGAGGTTGGAGGGTGATGAGGCTACCAGCAGTGCCCTGCCTGGGTGCGTGCTGGGGGGAAAAACTGTGTCTGGGACCAATGCAGCTCCCACTGGGGCTAAGCTGGGCTCCCTGGGGCCAGAGCCACCCACCCTGCACCCCAGAGCTGGGGGCTGCTGTGTGCCCGGGGCGGGAGGTTCGGTGATGGGCTCTGGAGGAGGGCAGCGGGTGGCTGCCACGCAGGTAGAGATTTCTCCGTCTCCCTTGGAGCACTGGGCCCTGCCAGGTGAGCTCAGGGTGCCACCAGCCTCAGTGGTCCTACCAGGCGGACTCTGGCTGTGCCACCAGCCCATGGCACCTGGTCCTTCAGCTGAGCACATGGTCTGGTGTCTCTGCTCACCCCCCTTCTTGCCCACCATGCTGCCACGGCCCGAGGAGACATCAGTGGCAGGTAAAGCCCGCCAAGCCCCCGCCGGTGCTGCATGCTCTGCTCTGCATGGCTGTGCCCTGCATGTCTGCGGCTCTCGTGTGGCTCTAGGGCCTGCCTGTGGCAGGCAGGCAAGGGTGGCTGTGGCACGGCAGTGTTGGTGCCCTGTCCTGTCTGCCTTGGAGGACAGACATGGGGGATTCGCAGTTCCCTGTCCCGCTCTAAGGGCTAGGCCATGCCAGCACCCTGCATTGCCCTGTGGGTTGGGAGGCTCCAAGTTGCACCAGGAGCAGAGGGGTGCTGTGCTGGCAGCAGTGCTGGCAGCTGCCTGCTCTGCCCCTGGCATGGCACACGTGGGAAGGAGAAGTAGCAGCTTCAGGCAAGGCAGGGAGCAAGCAGCAGGGAGCCTGGTGGAGGGGTCAGTGCTTGGGGAGGGGGTAACACCAGAGCACTCCTGGGCTTGCAAGGCTCATCCTCCCCCTGCTCTCCAGCATGAGGCTGAGAATGAGTATTGAAGAGCTGCTGGCTATGACCCCCCTGGCTCTGCAGCCCCAATTCCTTCCGTGCCATGCAAGAGGGTGCTGGGCTTCAAGCCGCCAACCCTGTCAGTCACATGAACTGTCAGACTCTCTCTGCAGCTGCTGCAGGACCTGGCTGCTTCCCTGTGCAGTCAGGATGGGGACAAAGGAGGTAGACAGGCTGGGGGGAGCTCACCCCAGTCCATGTCCCCACGTCTGCAGGAGTCCACATCCCCAGCCCATCCCTGCAGCCGGGGGGGCAGAGCAGGGCAGGAGGCCCTGCAGGGCCCTGCAGTCCAGCCTCATTCCAGGGCCCTCTGCTCTCGGCAGGGCACTTGTGTGGATCAGAGTGGTCACCTCTGCATGTGTGTGGTTTTGTGAGCATCCCACATGGCTCTGCTGGTGCAGTCCTTGCTCCCTCAGTTTCAGCAGCGTGTGGTGTCGTGTCAGTGTAGGTCCTGTTGCGGCCTTGATGTCACCTGAGATATTAGACAGGGTGGCCACCAGGCCAGGACTGGGCTGGGGAATCCCATTGCTTGCCGCCCTGCTGGGATGTGCACAGAGATCCCAGCCCTCTGGGATAGAGCCCACAGTCTGGAGCTCCCACCCCAGGGCACCCACTGTCTGCAGGCGACTGATGGTCCCTCTCTCTCCTGTGCAGGGCTGCTGGGCAGGGTGACATCCACATAGTGCCGGGGAGCAGCAGAGCAGGAAGGAGCTCACGTCTGTGTGTGCGCGGGTGCGTGGGCTCTGTCTCCACTCTGCAGGGCGAGATGATTGACCGCATAGAGTACAACGTGGAGCACTCGGTGGACTACGTGGAGCGGGCTGTGTCTGACACCAAAAAAGCGGTGAAGTACCAGAGCAAAGCCAGACGGGTGAGTCACGGCACTGGCTGGGGCCCATCTTCCCCTGTCTACACTGCTAACACCTCTGTCCCGGGGGCAGGCCTCTGCCTGGCACTCCTGCCTGCCCCACTGCCTGCACAGAGGAGCAGGTATCATGGCGCAGCCTTACAGGTGCCTGGGCACTGATTTACCCCACACCACTGGGTGCAGCACAGGTTCCACTGGTGGCACTAGTTGAGGCAGAGCTCCCTGGCACAGGCTGTGGGGCAGGGGTGCTGCTTGGAGGGGGGGAAAAAGGACAGGGTGGATCCCATGGGCCAGGCCTGCTGTGAAAGCCATGTCCCTTGCCAAAAAAACTAGAGAAAAGGCATGGTCCAGCTCTGACACTGAGTGTAGTGCCAGCTGCCTGTCCCAGTCCCCACACCTGGTCCCATATCAGCTCAGCAGCTTGGGGACCCTGGGGCCACCAGCTCAGCTGTGCCAGCCCAGGGCTGAAGGGGCAGCTGGGGTGCCCAACCCTGCCCCAGGGCTGCCAGAGCCCCTCTGGCTCCCAAGGTGCTGCTCAGAGCCCACCATGGGCAAACAGGAACAGGGCAGATTGCAGCCCCCAGCTCTCGGGGCCAGCCTGCCCCGACACTCACAGTCCCCTCTGCCCTCTCTCTCTGCCGGTGCTGGGATGCCTGAGCAGAAGAAGATCATGATCATAATCTGCTGCGTGATCCTGGGTATCGTCATTGCCTCCACCTTCGGCGGCATTTTCGGCTAGACTCACCCCACGGGACTGTTTGTGTGCAATGGACGGAGCCACGCGTGCCATGGGGCCGCAGCCGCGCCAGAGCGAACCACGCAGCCCCGGAGCCTCCCAGCAGCATTTCAGTTTCTAATGCATGGTTGTTTGTGATGCTGTGTGTGCGGTGCGTCTGTGCGGAGGGAGCGCCGGCCCCGGGGCGCAGGCAGGGTGCAGGGGATGGTGATGGGTGCAAGGGGGACCCTGAGGGGGAACCCAAGCTCTCATCACTCCTCCAGCCTGGGTGGCTGGCTGGGACCAGGGCGGGACAGAGGTGCCCTTGGGCGCTGCTACTCCTCCTGTGCTGGGCAGTCTGTGTTAGTGACAGTCAAGGATGAGGAGGGACTGATGAAGGGTGTTGGACGTCCTCAGGAGCACAATGGCCAGTCAACCTTCCCCAGCTTCCCCATCACCTCCAGCCAGAGCTCTTACGTCTGTCAGCCACGCCTGTGCTTGCAAACACCTTTCCTTGGGCTGCTTCTCTGACAGGGCCCATCCCCAGGGGTGCGCTCTGCCAGGCCCTGCCTCCCCCGTCCCTGCCCATCCCGTGGCTGTGCCTGGCTGCAGGGCTCCATCCCTACTGCTCTGCCAATGGCAGGGCTGCCCCCTTCCTAGGCAAGCCCTCCCCCGATGTGGGTGCCAGGGGCTGGATGTGCTGCTGCTGGTGGTGGGTGCCTGATGGAACAGTGTGGGATGAGGAGCTGCTGGTTGGGGCCATCAGGGTTGCTTGGGGATGGGGACAGGCCACGTGGGGACTTGTGCTGCACCCTGGTGCTGGCCCTGGCACAGGTATTTTAAGGCCAGCACATTTCACTGGCCACTTGCCCTGCACCAAAGCCTCATTGTTCTGTTCTCAGCCCCGGCACACGGTGGCCTTGGCTCCTGCTGCCCACAGGCCTGGGCTCTGGCTGTCAGGGTTTGGGGCTGGCTCTGATGCCCGCAGACCCTGGCAGTGCTTGCCTGGGAGCAGGGCTACTTCCAGCCTCACTTCTCCACATAGGCACCCATAGCTGGGGGTTGGAGGCAGTTGGGCTTTCTCCTGTCATGGTCCCAGGAGTGGCCCTTGTTGCATCCACCCCCCTGCAAGCTAGGAGCAACAGCCTTCCTCCTCTATCCTACCAGCTCCTGAGCAGGGCAGTGCCTGACTGCCCCTTCCATCTCTTCACCACCTCTTGGCATCTGCCCACCCCTGTCACCTCCTCCTGGCACAGTGCCCTTCTGCCTGCTCACCCCCTGGGCCATCCAGTGAGGCACCCGCATTCGGTAGGGTGCTGTGGGAGCACCTGGGTGCCCTGTGCCCTCTGCTGTGCTCACTACATGGATGCAGCCACTGTGGGGTGGCCTGAGCCTGCTGGCAGCTCAGAGGGGCCCTGTGTTGCCACTGTCCATTTTCCTCGGGCTGGGGGCAGGGCTCTGCCCTCACATTCCTCTGGAGACTCCAGGGCTCCAGCTGGCCCATGCACATGCCAAAGCACCACAGAGAAGCCCAGAGCAGGGCAGGCACCTGGGGCCAAGCTCACAGCCACACAGTGGGATAGGGGCTGGACATGAGCCCAGATGCTGGTAGCAGAAAAAGGGCACTTGATGGCAGCGAGTACTCCAGCTGCGGGCAGCGTGTCACGTCCCTGCTCCAGTCAGGGTGAGGGCAGGGCTGCTCCAACCCCGTGCTCCTCCAACCTGGCTGGGTGCTCTAGCACAGGTTCTGGCCCTGTGTGTGGAGCCCACAGGTATGGGGTGAAAGGCAGCAGGCTGTAGCAAAGACAGTGCTGCCTTCCCCAGGTGCAGCCCTGCCCAGTAGCAACCCAGACATAGCTCTTTCCTTGCCACTGTTACCCAAGGTCTCAAAAATACAACCCCTGGTAGCATTTAGCCACCCTTGGGAAGCATGCCCAGCCTGGTCCCCTGTCCAGCCCAAGCTCCCCACATGAGAACATCCAAGACCAGAGCCCCCTTTTTTCACTGTCCTGCAACAACTGATGTGAGCTACTACACTGCAGCCTGTATGTGCAAAGGGCTTGGGGCACTGGGACCCCTGCAAGCTGGGCCAGGCTGGCTCTGGAACACCCTCCAGGACAGGAGGCAGGCATGGGCAGGGTCCTTGCTGCAGGGATGGATCTGCCTACAGGAAAGGGAGCTGGAGGTGACGCACGAGTGCCTGCTGCTCCTGCCCCTGTGCAGCTCCCTGCCACCAGAGTCTGTGCTCTGCTCTCCTGAGCCAGCAAGAGTACGAGGCCCCCTCCTCCAGGAAGCAATAACACTGCTGGCAGGGCTGCTCCTGGGCAGGCAGGCAAAAAAGCTCCTCTCAGGCTCTCACCCTGCAGCGATGCCCACTGCTAGCACAAGGCGACTTTTTTTTCTTCCAAGCAGCAGCTTTTGTGGCACAAGCTCACATGACATCAGGGCTGTGGCCCACCCCGTCAAGGCACGAGGCCAAGAACAGCACTGGGGGGATTCTGGCACTTGCTCCTTCCTTGTTGGTACCACCACTGCCAGCAGCCCCCCAGCAGCAGGAGCTGGACAGGGTGATTCTGCCACTGCCACTTTGCTGGGATCCTGCAGGCAGTGGTGGTGCCAGGCTCTTACGTGAGGGAAGCAGAGGAGCAGGCTGCCATTGCTGCCCCGCAGGCAGGCTCACACTGTCCTCGCTGTGAGGGGAGGGTGTTTCGGTGCAATAATTACCCCTGCACTACGGGAAGCCCCGTTCAGTTCCTTTTTACCTACCTGTCGTTGCATGTACAGACCAAAACACCAACAGTGTGGTTGTGCTTTGGGAAGACATTTCACTTTTTCTTTCCAGCCCCCAACCTCAGACCGCTTGTCCTTTGGGTTACACCACCTCTGTTCCAAGTGCCACCTGCCCTCCCAGCACCAGGAGTGTGTCGATGCAGTATTCCACGAGCAGTGTGGGGCACGCACAGCTTGCACTCGAACTGGGGATTGGTTTTTTTGTAATTAATGTACTTGAAGGCTTTCTGAGCCCCCCGTGGAGTTGTACTGTTGCTGTACTGTGAGCTAAGTGTCCTTGTTTTCTATGTGGATCTTGACCCTGGCTTGCTCTGTCTCACTGGGCTGGATGACACTGTATGTTGCCTCTTTTCTCCTTCACCCTTCCCTCCCTGCTAGCCTCCCTTTCTTCTCCCAAAGCTTTGGGTGCAAAACAGCTTCCCATTTTGTGGAATTTTTATGTAGAATAAACATTTGTAACTGTAAAGCTCTGGCTGGCTCCTCTTTGTTTCAGGGGAAGGGAGGAGGGGATGGGGAGCATGGGCTGGGGTGCGGACAACCCCAGCACCCTGGGAGCACTAAAGCATACAGGGAGGGCCTGATGTGAAGCACCCACAAGGAGCAATCGACACAGGAATAACACTTCTGCCAGGAGGAATGTTTGCCCTCATGGGACACACACCCTTATACTGCCCGAGTCCTGGTCGGTGGGCAGAAGGGAAGCTGGCAGGGAACTACGTGCTATATTCCCACCTCAGTACTCCCCTGCACAGGAGACCAGCAACACTTCTGACTCATTGACTGTTTAGTGAGGAGGCTGAATTTAATGTTCTGGCTCACCTGGAGCTCCAGATGGCTCACTGCACTCTCAGGAAGATAAGCAATGGCATTGCAGACACCAAGTGGCCAGAGCACTGTCTGCCACTCTACCTTCACCAGGAAAACAGGGCTGGAAGCTTTGCAGTTGGCTGTTGGGCAGCACCTGAGCCAGTTTACAGCTTCAAGAGCCACAATGACCTGTCCCAGCAAGTCCCAGGCCTGGGGTGCCCATCCATGCCATCCATGGGAGGCTCACTGGAGGGACCAACACACCATCTTCCACACCAGCAGCATCCAAAGCAATTCAGAAGCGAGGGCGGCGCTTTCGACCTGTGTATTTTGTGTCTGCTCGCACTTCCCTGTGGAGGAAAGCAGCTAAGCACAACCCACAGGTCATTCTGAGAGGGGAGGGGAAGGTAAGTGAGCTCATGGCAGAAGTTTGAACAAGTGACAGGAGGCCAGACCAGCACAGTCAGCCTCAACTGAGGCAGGACCCAGCTGAACTTACTTGCCCTGTCGTCGTCTACGCTCCTTCTTCTCAAGGATCCAGTCCCGGCTTTTCTTCACAGACTTGCCTTTAGCATTTCTGAACCGTGTCCTACAGACAAAGCGGACAGCGGCTGGAGAGGAACTGAGGTGCAGGGGTACAGTCTTCTGCCCTGGAGGATTGCCACCCAGAACTGGGCATGCCCTCTGCTTCATAAAACCAGCGAATACCCCTCCCACCACCCCGGAAGAGGCTCAGCCAGCACTGGGGCAGGTAGCCAAACAGTCTAACTCCAGACGCACTGGGGGAGAAGGCTGCTTCCAGCCCCAGCTCTGAGCCAAGGGATACCTACCCTCCACAGGCTGCAGCAGGCCAGCACTCCCCTGTGCCATATCTGACACACTACCAGCACACTGGGCTGTGGGATCTTGGGGGAATACAGGCTGAAGCACAACCACCTTCCCCTTGTCTGCTCTACTAAGAACAAAGCAGACAAAGCCTCTGGCTTCCCAACAAGTTTCTAGTTCTGCTATTGCCCTCCAAGATCAGGTACCCTCTGGACTAAGTGAGCAGAGACATCAGTGTAAGAGGCAGGAAAACATGGCAGCCACAAGCTCCTGGCAGCCACGACAACTTTCCTCTGATTTTTGTTCTCTGTCTCTCCCACTGGCTGCAAGAGGGGCTCCTCCCTGCACCACTATCATGGGAGGAGACCTGGCCAGCAGGAGAAACCCCCTAGGGCACAGCTAAGCAGAGCTAAGCAAAGAATTTGACAGCAGAATAAAGGGAACACCAGGCTTCAGGCACAGCAGCCTGCCTCCCCAACAAAAAAAAGC
This sequence comes from Aquila chrysaetos chrysaetos, assembly GCF_900496995.4. NCBI lineage: Eukaryota > Metazoa > Chordata > Aves > Accipitriformes > Accipitridae > Aquila > Aquila chrysaetos. The sequence goes on along the minus strand of NC_044013.1, from coordinate 30,726,268 downwards.
CATGCTTGGTATCACCAGCACTGTAAACATTCCCCCTCCCATCACCACTGACTTATGCTACAGCGCTGAGCTGGAGAGCCAAGTGCCGGACAGAAAGCGCACCTCAAACTGAACGCTCAGCTGCAGCTCTAGGGTAAGCATCAACAGCCCCACGATGCCACAGCAAAGCCCTCCAAACTAACCCGTTCCATTCCTTGTGTCTGGGGCCCTTCGATAAGATAAAGCAGTGCCCACCTGGGCTGCCAAGGGTCCTCCCAGTCCCTTCCGTCACTTCTCACATGGCAGCGCTGTGGTCCACAGTCAGCAAAACCCAGCCCTTATACCCCCCACGCTCCTTGCCTGGGGAGAACTTGCAGATTCAGCCCCTACACGGTACCTTTCATTGGTGAACTTTGCCTGGCGTATCTCTTCTCCATCAGCACACTCAGTACCAAGGCCCTGAGAAGCAAAATTATGAAGTCTCATTCTCCTCTGGAGCAGACATAGCAGAGCTAATAGTCATGCCATCTAAATTAAGGGGAACCCAGGCCTCTGCAAGAGGAACGACTGGAGCAGGAACAAACTGGTCTTCCAGAAATTGTGGCAAGGAAACCAGATCTCAGGGAGAGCAGGGGTTGGTGACACTGACAGCAAATGTATAAATGAAGTCACATCTGCATGCGCAGAGCTGCCTGGCTCCCACTCTCACCCACAGCTCTTCCACATCACCCAGCAGCCAGGAGGGCAACTCTGCTGCCTCACATTGCTCCTCACCTTTGGTAATGTGCCAGATGCCCCAACAAAGAGACAAAGGAAGAACCTGAAAGAATAATAAGGAGCGTGAAGCTGGGATTCAGCACACGATTCCCAGTCCCCAGGCAAGACTAAGATTGCTTATAAGAGTCAGATCTAAGCTATAACCTCTGTTCAGGACTGTATCATGGGAGAGAACAGCTTGGAAAAAAATAAAAATCACAGCTAAACCCAGGCGTCACCCCAAACACACATATACACAGAGACACAGGACTCACTTCTTGGCTTTGGTGCTGTTGGGGTAATCTACCACCATTCCCCCGGTAAAGCCAGCTCTCATGGCTTGGGCCGTGATGAGCTCCACCTGGAAAAAGCAGCATGTGCAGAAGTTATTTAGCAGTCATCCACCAGCAATGCCCAAGAGACCTCTGGGCTCGACCACAGCTAACCGTGCATGCCAAAGAAGGGTCATTCCTGCTCCTGCTAAACTCACTCCTCAGTCTAGCCTGGGTTAATTGGCACAGCAGACCCTCCAGGAGAGGGATACTGGGCTGGATTTTCCAGCCCTGGGGAGTTACACTACAGTGCTGATGACTATCTTCAAACCCAGCCACACAGGAAAATCCAGGACAGCAGATGCAGATCATGTCCTGCCAATTTCTTTAATTTTAAGGTTCAGCCCAAGACAACCTGTGAAGCAACAGAAACTGCATAGGGCATTCTCCTTACAGGGTTTTTTGGGGGCTCTTGAAGAGCTTTACAGATGGTGGGAAGGACAGAGACACACACCAGATGTGGAGAAACACGACGCATTCAGAGCCCCAAAGAGCACATGACTTCTCTGCCTGGCTCTGCCTGTACCTCTTCCCCACTGACTGATGTACTGTACCTGTTCTGCGTTCTCGGGGTACAGCTGCAGGACAGCTCGGGATCCTCGGGCCTACAGGAAATAAAGTCGGTCACAAACCTGTCTCAGTGCAGGCAACCCCTCTAGTCAGCCAATTCGTAGCCCAGACACTAGCACCCACCTCCCCAAAGCCTCCTAGAGAACTCTCCCAGAAGAGCTGCTCAGACTACAGAGCTAGCTCCTCCACAGCACAGCAAGGCACAGGAGCAACAGCAGGGATCAGAGAAGCGTGAGACACCATGCAGGCAGGCAAGGAGATAGGAAATGAGTGCTCCTGCCAGTCCTCCATTTCAGAGCAACATTTACTTAAAAGAGCTGACTTAAAACATCCTGCTAAAATGCACCAGCAAGGATGTAAAAGTAGGCAGAGGCCTGACTGGGAGAGCATGACACTTACCAAGGCAGTATAAAGAGTTGAGAAAAATTGATAAAGGCGTTTTGGAGGGCTGTGTGATTTCTTATCAGCATTACAAAGCCACTGCACTGCAGAAATACTGAAAGAAAACAAGACACCCGGGACACTTGAGCCATTGATTCTTTCGCAGAGCCTGTCACCTCCGTTTGAGTTTACTTCCAGCACTAAGCATGTGCCAGGCTTCAGGGAAACGATTTAATTTTCTCCACACAGCTTTGCCTTCTGTTTTGCAGTTACACAAACCCCTCTGGAGACTCAGTATGCCAAAACCCAACAAGGCACAGTAGTTATTCAAGCACAAAAGAATCACCAGGCATCCTCATTAGGCCAGGTGCTCAAGTAATTCAAGTGCTTAGCTGTGGCCCTTGCGTGGCCATGCAGGTTTTCCAAAATGAGCAATCCCAAAGCGAGCATTCAGATGAGCGAAAGATATTCCCTGCTCCTTCCCAGCAGAAGGGAATACCCAGAGTTCTGAGGTATTCTCTAAGCAGAAAAGTGTTTCTGTCTCCTTCACCTAGCCCTTCATCCCAAAACCAACCATCAAACCTTTGATCCAGGGACTGACCTTGCAGCTGAGCATACTTTCTGTCTTCCTCATTGGAGCAGGTCTCAACCCTCCTGACAATATCCCCAATTTGATTTTATTTACTTCAATAAACTTCCTAGCTCACCAGCACAAAAAAAAAGACAAACATCACTTGGGCAACAGCTGTCAGAAGCTGCTTCTACCTTCCAGAATCTCAGCAGCTTGTCCCAGAGAGCTGGACTCATGTTGCATGCAGCAGAAAGAGTGACGCTCATCTATTACGCAGCATACAGGGACCATGTGTACTGCACAGACAATGCAGTTATGTGGAGTATCAAGAGAGCTCGCTTATAAACACAAACTCACCTAATACAGCCGTCAAACATACCAGGCCTGAAAGGAATGCCATGACCCACATCTGCAAGAAGAAGGTCTCCTTCCACCTCCCTCTCCACGGCCACATCTGCACAGAACAGAGAATGGCTCAGGCAACCAGCTCACACCTTTGGGGACCACCTCGGAGGTGAGGCAAGGGTGGCAGGGGAGGAGGGCCTGCTTACCCAGCATGGCAGGGCTGATGTCCATGCCAATCCAGTAGTGACCCTCATTGGAGATGTAATCCCCGCTCAGCCCAGAGCCACAGCTGAAGGGAGGAAGACGGGAAAGCGCAGGGATCATGGGCCTGGTCCAAGGGTGATGCCGGCCAGCCACAATGCACAGCAGGCTTTCCCTCTTCTTCAGCCCACAACAGAGAGACACTGGTGCCGTGGGGCCCGGATGCCCCTCGCCCCAGGTGCCCATCCAGCCAAAGGCCCAGATGCCCCATTTGCCATGACACAGGGCAGGGCCCCCGCTCACCCCACGTCCAGGAGGAGGCACGGCCGGTCCTCAGGCAGTCCCAGCAGCTCCACAGCCCGCTCTGACATCTGCGACTGGATCTCCACCACCCGGGAGCTGCAAGGCACGGCCAGGGCATAGGCAGCAGGCTGCAACTCCGCGGCGCGATGCCTCCTGCCACTGCCTCACGGTAGGATTTCACCCCCGCCGCCGCCGCATGGCGGGGTTACCCCCCCCTCCGCCCCGCCTCACGATGGGACTCGGCCGCCGCTGCCACTCGGCGGGGTCGTGCCCCCCAGGCCTCACGGCAGGAACCCCCCCCCCCCCACGCCCGGCGGGCTCCCCCACTGTCCGCCCCATGACGAGCCACACCCCCCACCACCGCCTCACGGCAGGACCGCCCGCGCGGCCCGGCAGCGCCGGAGCCATCGCTCCGCCGTACTTCTGCGTGTACTTCCGCGCCTGGGCCTCATCGTAGAACTGCAACGAGAGAGAGGCGGAGCCGGTGAGGCCCAGGACCCCCGGGAGTGGAACGGAACGAACAGAAGAGAATAGAAGAGAACGACCTGGTCCTCCCGCCCGCCCCGCCGCTCACCAGCTCGGGGGGCCCGCGGTGCTCGGGCCGGCGCCCGCTGACCGCCATACCGCCGCGTGACGTCACTGCTCTGCGCCGCGCGCGGAAGGCCCCGACGCGCCCAAAATGGCGGTGGGCGGGCGCTGAGGCGGCGCGGCGGGATGGAGCCGGCAGCGCTCGGCCGCCTGTGGCGCCTCCTGCCCGCCGCCCCGCGGGCCGGCCGCGCCCAGGCGCCGTCCCGCAGCGGGCAGACGGGCGGCGGAGCTCCGCGGGCGTGCCGCGACCTGTACGAGGTGCTGGGGGTCCCGGCCACGGCGACAGCGGCGCAGATCAAGACGGCGTACTACGAGCAGTCGTTCCGCTACCACCCCGACCGCAACGCCGGCAGTGCCGCCGCCGCCGCCCGCTTCGCCGCCGTTAGCGAGGCCTATCGGGTGCTCGGCAGCGCCGCCCTGCGCCGCAAGTACGACCGCGGTCTCCTCAGCCGCGAGGACCTGCGCGGCGCCCCACAGCCCAAGGGCCGCCCGCCTGCTCCCCCCGCGCCGCCGCCCCCGGCCCCCGCTGCTGCCCGCCGTGGGCCCGTCCCGCCGCCCTTCGACTTCGACGCCTTCTACCGGGCGCACTACGGGGAGCAGCTGGAGCGGGAGCGGGTGCTGCGGGCGCGGCGGGAGCAGCTGCGCCTCCGCCGGGAGGAGGCCGCGACCCAGGGACGCTTCCGGCTCCTCTCCGACCTCTCGGTCGGGCTCATCTTCTTCCTGGGTTTCGCTATCCTCTACGGCCTCAAGTGACAGCAGGGCCACTGCAGGGCAGGGTAGCCACCGGGGCACCCACATAGCTCCACTGCTGCGGTGGGATGGAGTGTCACCAGTGGGCATGGCAGCTGGCTGGGGGGCGTTTCCTGCACCCGCACAGCTGGCAGGCACCGTGTGCAGGCTCTGCTCCTCGAGCCATGACATTTCGCCTCTGCTGGCATGGCCTCCGGATGCAGTACGTGACCAGCAGGCACCATGCGTGGGCTCTGCTCCTGAGGCTGAGAGATGTCCCTTCTGCCAGTGTGACCTTCAGAGATGGTGCACAACTAGCAGGCTCTGTGTGCGGGCTCTGGTCCGTGGGCTGTGACCTGACCCCTCTGCCAGCATGACCTTCAGACATGGAGGGCAACTGGCAGGCACAGTATGTGGCTGCGATGTGACCTCTGCAAGTGTGACCTGCAGACAGCATGTGACCACTGGCTACCACATGTGGGCTCTGCTCCACAGGCTGTGATGTGCCCCTGCCACCAGCGTGACCTTGCAGACATGGTGTAGGGGCTTGACAGGCTGCTATGTGCCCCCTCTGCCAATATGACCTGCAGACAGTGCCTGACAGGTAAATGTGGTTTGTGGACTCTGCTTTGTGGAGGGGACATTGGCACTGCTGTTTGACCTTGGTGGAAACCATGTGCCTGGTCTAAGCCACAGCAGAGATTAAATGGCTGTCAGTTGTGTTTGTGTGCTGTGTGTGTTCGTGGGGGGTGCTCTCACCGGTGCCGAGTTAAGGTGCTCCGTGGTTTTCTGTTAATCCGAGACCTGCCACCTCTGTGCTGTCACATCTGTTGGTACGATGTCTTTGGGGAATTTTAGGAGTGTTGGTCTCCAAACTGCATCATTGCCCTCGTCTGGCCCTGTTCAGGGCTTGCCCTGCTGTGTTGCAAGTACGGAAGTCTTGGCTTCAGCAGCCTGGAATAATGAAACCTGGGCCCGTGGCAGCTCGTGTCCTGGTCAGTGTGTGACATCGGCTGGAGGTGCTGTCCAAAACACTGCTGTGTTTAGAACAGCCTGTCCTGTCTTGGGCTTGCCAGGAGCTTTGTACAAGACCATCCCGCACAGGCCTTTGTGGTTGGGAGTGGTATGCTTCTGAGCACTGAGTGCCATTACTTGTCTTTTATATGTATCTAAGCATCATTTGCACGTAAGAGTATTTGCCTATTTAAGTACTGAAGTGTTTTAAGAACTAAAGATTGTGTGTCTCGGAGCTTCTGTCTTTCCTTGGGTGAAGGTTTCACCTGTGCCATGCTGGTAGTATGTGGAGCGAGCGAAGCTTCATGGTATTGAACTCTGAGTGTGCCAAAGACTTCATTCACCTGCATTACTTTGCACTGGATTTGCTGCGCCTGGCTGGCACTGGTCTGCGCAGGAACCAAGCTCTCTCCCCTCACTGCAGTGACCTTGGGTTATGTTTTCTCCCAACACAAAAATGTTAAAAGCAAATGCCCCATGTTTTCTGGCTGTGGAGTTCTGTGATACTAAACTGAGCCTGAGACAGCAGCATGGCAGGGAGTATAATGCCTCCTGGTACAGGGTATAAACTGTAGAGGAGAGCTTTCTGCCTTTTCTGGAAAGCACTGTACCACTTCCAGCTGCAGACTCCGGAGACCGCTGCATGTTTGGAGCAAATTCAGCCCAGGGACAGAGTGCGAGCTTTCCAGGATCCTCTCCGGTTGTCAGTCCATCCTTCTTTGTGGGATTATAGTGCTGAAATGTCAGTATGTGAAGAGCAGGAACCCAGCGTTCAAGGGTATCCATTACAGAGTAAAAGTCTCCAGAGTTGTGGCTCTGTGTCATGTGCTGATGCATTTTCATGCCATAAACCAGCTTACCTGAAAGATCAGAGGCGACTTCTCTGGCAGAGTTTGGCAGGAAATGTTCTCTTCCAGGCTGGAGAAGCTAGGATGTCCATAGGAAATGGTGGGTACAAGGGAGCACCTCTCCAGTTCCTGGTGTGGCTTGCAGGTTTTTAAGGCAGCCCTGCCAAACACGAGGTGTCCTCTGGATTGATCTTTCTTAAATCTATGTAGTGCCAAGGCCTGGGGCTTGTGGACTGTTTCTGCAAGCAGGCTCTGTACCCAGCTGTGAGCCAGCTTCCTGGCAGAGAGAGGGTCTGGTGTGGAGCAGGAGGAACAGGCTAGCTGGTATGCTGCCTGTATCACTCTGCTCCCTAACACTGGGACAGGGAAGAGCTGCTGCAGTAAGCCGGCTGGGCTGGCTCCTGCTCTGTGTCTGGTGCTTGTGTCTGAAATTGTGGGGTGAAGTGCCCAGGCACCAAAACTGAGCTAATCCATGTGCCTTTCAATGGGTGGTTTGGGCAGTTTATATTACTGGTTCTTCCTCAGGTCTCCATGATGAATCTTGAACATTAAATATAACTAGCCATAAACTGGTGATGAAATGACACACCTTTCTTTTGGTGGGCTTGGTTGGTAAATATTCCTTGTACTTGCTGGAAAATGGAGGGTAGGGGACAGGCTGGTGTTGCACATAGTGACTGCAGCAGGTTGAGGAAGAGGGTGGGCAGGGGGTCCTGTTTCCCTGAGGCTGTGCTGGGAAGGGTGGGCATCCTGCCTGCAGTTAGCAGGGCTTGGATAGGATGTCCTCCCTGGGCCACTGTGGAGTTCACTCCTGCCTGCTGGAGACCTGTTCTGTGCTGCCTCTGACACATGTGGGTTGCTGTGCACTTGTGACGTGTTCTCTGCAGGCAGTGTTTAGTTTTGCTCAGAGGAGGGGAAGCATGGAAGCAGGGTATGGAGGGATACTGGGGCATCCAGTGTGTCACTTTTGGTGTGGTACAATGTGTACTTCTCCCCAGCGTCACCTTCACCCTGGTCAGGCCTGAACGCTCCTCTGCTCCAGGAAGGATTTCAGAAGCTTGGGCACCAAGTGGCTGCAGTTAGTCCAGCACACCAGGTTTCTACCCCTTTGTCTTCTTGTGTCAACACTGTTGTCATGTTCTTGTCTTTCCCTAGTTGTTTCTCTGATGGAAAGGTGCCAGGAGCAACCGGATTTCTTGGGGCTTTGCTTTAGCCAGGTGAGCGCAGTTCTTTTGGGGTGCCTGTGGCACAACTGCTAGGGGAAATACAGCAGGGCCTAACTGTGACAGCAATGGTGTGATGGCAGGGGCTTGTGTGAGCTGTACAAGCCCACCAGGATCAGAAGGTCAAAGTGAAAAAGGAGAGGAAACAGGGCACAAGTGGGGCTGATAGGATATGTGAGGCTTGCTGCACAGGGACCTGCTCTGTATTTAAACCCCATGTTCTACCTCTCCTGTGGCAGTGGTTCAGCAGTACTGTTGTTGAGAGGTGACTATTCATTGCTCCCAGCAGTGGGATGCTGAGCAATCAGAGAGGGTTACAGAGCTGTCTTCAGAGAGGGAGAAGCGCTGGGCAGATCAGTGAGAGCCATGATGAGTTTGCTTTCCCTCACACTTGCTGTGAGGAGGCATAGGCTTGTGCACTGCTCCAGCACCTTCCTCTGGCAGCTGGATCTGAGCCATGCAGCAGACAGTGAAGCTTTGCAACTGACTGTGTTCTTGGCTGTCTTCACACCTCAGGGACAACAAGGAGGGATCCTTAGGGTACTGAGCCACAGAGGGTTGTTTCTGTGAGAGACAGCCCATCTTCCTGCAGCTGGGGGCAAGGCAGCTGTGGGTTAGGGTCACAGCAGGGAACAGCTTCCACTCCCAGGTCTACTGCGGCTTTGCCTCCTTTAAGGATATATCCAGTTAGTATAAAACTAATCTCAGTAATATACTGCAGTCACAGCTGTTGTACAGCCCCATCCTGGCCTGTGCTCTCGGGGTGGTGAGGATGGCAGTTTCAGCTGGGGAGGAGGTCACCATGAGTTGTTGGCATCCTGAGGCCTTTGCTGGGAGGAGTGTGATGTTCACAGTGGGGATTTCTTCCTCCTTGCTCTCAAGTCCACTGGGGCCACTTCTACACATTTTCTAGCACATCCTACCCCTCTCTTCGTTGCTCTGCAGCTCCACGTTATGTCTGGCTTTATTAAATGATGTATTGTGTGCATGCTGGATGCTGGTTGCTTGCTCTCTTAACCCCTGACACCTCTTTTTGCCAGCTCTTAGATTTGTATCACTGAAAGGAACTGCCCAAGGGTGAGTTGCTGGTGGGGTCTCAGCTATCACCCTATGCCTACCCCTCCAGGCCTGTACTGCTCTACCCTGCACCCTCACCCCAGGGTTTATTCTGTGTTACTCAATCCACCCTTGAAATACTAACAAAAGACATCACACCACCCCACTGTAAAAGGGAAGCAAAACTAAAACTAAGTAGTTAATGGCCACTTGGTAATTAGATGCCATTACAAACTAAGTAAATCAAACAAAAGCTCCAGGCAAGCTGAGACAAGTCTGGATGAAGCCTGACAGCCCCAGTCCTGATGCCTTGCAAGCTCAGTGCAGACCTTGTTCCCTAGTCCTATCCCAGCCTGTTCTCATGGGCTGATGTCCCTGTAACCACAGGCTTGGGGTGCTGAGCTGCTTGCCTCAGCTGCTGGGTGGTGCAGCCTGCAGGCATGGCGTCTTGGTGCCTCATTAGGGCCTCTTCCCTCCATCTGGAGAAGCTGGCCCACTCTTTGGGAAGGAATGGGTTAAACCTGGCTCCTGGCAGGTCTTTGGGGGTGCCAGCAGGGCTGGGGGCATAAGGGGCAGAGACAAGGAGCTGCAGGCCAGATGAGCAGGGTCCTGAGCAGCACTGGAGGGTTGGCCATCACGCCCACCCCACCCAAGAGGGGCTGGCCTGGTAGGGAGGGGGGTGAGGGGACAGCCCCAGCCCTCACCTGCCCTGGGATCTATGGGCAGTGCTCTGCACCCCAGTCCAGCTGCTGCTGGGCCCGCGGCGGCTCTACCCCTGCCCCAGGGAAGGGCCACAAGGTTGGCAGCACCGGTGGATGGGGGGGCAGCTGCCCCTCCCTTTACCAGCATCCCTTGCGGCAACCCCTCTGTTAATAGAGTTAACTGTTAATAGAGTTTCCTCTGTTAACAGCCCTGCTGTCTGCCAAGTGTGTGCCATACAGGGGGGCCTAGCTGGGGCACCCTGGCACCACCCCTTGATGACTGGCCCTAGCCTGGGCTTTTGCATCCCCTGCTGACCTGGGGTTGTGGCTCAAAGGGTCTCCTGGAGGCTGCTCATGCTGCGGGCACCCCTTCTCTTCCAGGTGTCCTGTCGGTCCTGGGCTGGGGGCTGCTGCTTACCCAGCCTGGCTTCCAAAAAGCCACACCTGGGGGTGCCAGGGAGGCCACAGAGCTGGCAGGGCCAGCTCCCTGCCTGCCCCCCTGGGTTTGGCTGCACACCAGCTGGCATTGGGGCTGAGCTGGCTGCTGCCTGGCCCAGTGCAGAAATGAATGCAGATGCACACCTGTTGGCAATGCTTCCTCCTCCCCGGGGGCACGTTGACCCCCCTTGACATGGCCCTGTGGGACAGTCAGCATTTGGTGCAGGCAGGGAGAGCCACTGTGCAGGCAATCCCACTGGGCAGAGGGATCACTGTGCTGCTGCCAGCTCCTGTCTGTTACCAATGTCCCTGTCTTGTGCCCTGTGCAGGACTTTGTCCTCAGCCCAGGTCTGCCTGTGGAAGGGGCTGGAGCTGCCAGTATGGTGAGGTGTTGACCACACACTCTAGGCAGACACCCAATGCTGCCACGTTCCCCAGAGGCACAGGGTGCTCTAGTGCTGCACGTACGCTCTGTGCCAGGACCTCTGCAACTGAGGAGTCCAACCACCTGCCTGGGGCAGTATGTGCTCCAAACTGGACAGGACCAACTCCAGGGTTGGAGGAACTGCTGCCAGCTCCTGTCTGTTACCAATGTCCCTGTCTTGTGCCCTGTGCAGGACTTTGTCCTCAGCCCAGGTCTGCCTGTGGAAGGGGCTGGAGCTGCCAGTATGGTGAGGTGTTGACCACACACTCTAGGCAGACACCCAATGCTGCCACGTTCCCCAGAGGCACAGGGTGCTCTAGTGCTGCACGTACGCTCTGTGCCAGGACCTCTGCAACTGAGGAGTCCAACCACCTGCCTGGGGCAGTATGTGCTCCAAACTGGACAGGACCAACTCCAGGGTTGGAGGAACTGCTGCCAGCTCCTGTCTGTTACCAATGTCCCTGTCTTGTGCCCTGTGCAGGACTTTGTCCTCAGCCCAGGTCTGCCTGTGGAAGGGGCTGGAGCTGCCAGTATGGTGAGGTGTTGACCACACACTCTAGGCAGACACCCAATGCTGCCACGTTCCCCAGAGGCACAGGGTGCTCTAGTGCTGCACGTACACTCTGTGCCAGGACCTCTGCAACTGAGGAGTCCAACCACCTGCCTGGGGCAGTATGTGCTCCAAACTGGACAGGACCAACTCCAGGGTTGGAGGAACCTCCCCAGGGCAGGGGATCACCTTGCTTGGCAAGCTTCCCAGTGGTTAAAGGACCTTGGCTGAAGTGGAGTGGTGGCCAGTCCAGCAGGACCATGGGGCTGCCAGGGCCTGCGTACTGCTACCTGAGCTGGGCAGGTGCCCGGGGGTGCTGCGGGACTCCTATGGACAGAAAGCCAGCCAGGGCCACAGCGTCCCAGCTTACTTTGTTCTTTGGACCGTTGCTTCTAGTGCTGTCAGCTCTGGTGGGACATGCTCACCCTCCCCGGGCTGGAGAGAGGCAGCCGCTCACCTTGAGGGTTCACACTCATGGGGCCGCATTTGCCCTTGCCGTAAGGTGACTCAGTACCTGCTCAGGGCCAGGGAATTTAGTCCTGGAGCTGGTGACAGACCCATGCAGCATTGCCTGGGACTGCTCAGCCCTGGGGAGCCATGCAAAGCACGCACTGGCTGGGGAGACCCACTGGTTGTGCCTGGCTTTTTTTTGGGTGGCTTGGCTCCTCGTGCATGGTCACATGTGCACGAGTGCCAGCCCCAGTGCTGCGCCCGGTCCCATCTTGCAAGGCAGTGACACGGCTCATCAGCATTGCCTTTGGCTGCCATTCAGCCTGTACAGGTGCCTGGCTCTGGGGTCCAGCATGCACCATATCCTCATGCCATTGCCTTGGGGTCCTTTCCTCCTGAGGGAAGTGCTAAGGTGCCCTTCATCTCCCAGGTGGGCATCCAGATCCTCAGGGAGAAGCCTTGTGCTTACCCACTGCCACCCCTTGTGGTGCATGCCCAGAGCCATCATAGCTTGACACCCACACATCACTCAGGCCCATGTCCCCATGCTGCACTCACAGCCCTGGTCATCTCACAGTGTCCAGTGCAGCCCTTGGGGTAGCTTGGGCAACTGTCTGGGGGACCCCAGGATACTGGGTAGGACAGGGCTGCCTGTGCATCCCAGCCCCCTCCAGACACAGCACAGATAGCCCCACATGGACCAAGTGGCCTCCTAAGTGCTCCTGCTTGGTCCCCTTATTTCCCTGGTTAGGTTAGCCCCGTGGGACTGGTATGGGAGCCCAACCAAGCTCTCGTGCTATGACTGCCAGCCTACTATGGTCCTTCCTCCTGGCATGTGGCAAGCCACAGAGGTGGCAAGCCACAGAGCCTGACTGTGGCAGTCAGGCATGTCCTGGTACCTTTCATTGACAGGCTGAGCCCAAACAGAGCTTGGAGAACCCAGGAAAGCAGGAGGTGCTCTGTGAAACCCCAGATATTCCAGTGACTACCATCTCCTTGCCTGCCAATAAAGCCACAGTGGCTCATCCCCAATTTATCCTAGTCTTAAACCTGTTTTAACTGGTTATACTGGATGAGTGGTGCCATTCCCACAAGTGAGGGCTGGAGTTTGGCATAAGAGCCAGCACCCTCAGTGGTGGAGGGGGTGATCAGACATTGCAAGCCCATGGTCCATATTTTGGGATGCTTTGTAGCCACAGCCAGGGCCCCTTGTTGCTTTGGGCATTTTCTAAGCAGTCCACATAACAGTGCCAAGCTGTAGGGTGGGCAGGCAACTGGGAAGGAAGAAAAATGCTACAACCAGACAGGGGCTGAATGCACAAGAAGAACCTGAAACCCAATCAAAAGCTAGAACCAGCACAAGAGACACACCAGAGCAGGGAACAAGTACCCCAGGGTGCCCAGGAGGCTGCAGCGGAAGAACCAGGGCTATCCCCTGCCCCAGGCTTGTCTCACCATCCATTGCGTGAAAGTAAGGAAAACAATAGAGGAGCCTGGGATGAAACAGGGTGAGCTCAGGCCTCCTGCTGCCCTTTCCAGTGGTGTCTGAAGCCAGGGCTAGTGCAAAAGGGTGGATGGGGAATGGGTACTAAAAACACTGCAGAGCTGCACACAGGCCCATGAGACAAGCTGCCGCAGGGCCATGAGTGAGACTGGCTAGCTGTAGGGTATAACCGTTCATGGCGGTGAGGACTTGGCTGCTGGCATACAGCACCTCTGGTTACCAGAAGTCTTCACCATGTGCAGGGCCAAACTGCTGGAAGGTAGTCCCTGGCACCTGTCTGGGTGGAAACACACACTCACTGGGCTCTCTGCTCCCCTTGTGGGGGATCTTTGCCTTCCCCAGGGCACTGATGGGCTGACCCAAGTGCAGATGCAATGCCTGGGGGCTTGCCAGGCTGGAGGACCCTCTTTGAGTGCCAGTCACCACCAAGCCTGGCAAGTGTCCCCCTGCAACCACCTCCTCCCTGCCTGTCCCATCCCTCTGTTCATAGCCAGAGCCAAGGGGTAACACAGAAAGTGGAAAAGAGCCTTTATTTAGAAAGCACATGGTACCCAGTGCTCCTGGGCCCTCTTCCCTGCTATCTCCCACCTGATAGAGTCCACTGACGTCCCTACAAACCACACACCCCCACCTCATGTCACTGTTCCTCTTGCTGTGGATGCAGATACCTCCCCCCAGCAGCTCCCCAAGTGCAGGACCCACTGCCTGGCCATGGCACCCACCCCCTCCCACCCCCAGCCAAACACCGCCACCCCACTGTGAGCACTCACCCCATGCCTGCCCAACAGACACCGCAGCCTCTTGGAGCTGTGCATACACCACAAACCCACCCCCACATGCTCCCTGGCCAGGATGTTCCTGTGCAGCCCCCGTGGAGGCACAGGGCCAGGAGCGGGGACATCCCCCATCCCTGCCCCGCTACCGGTGTGGAGGCTCCAGCTTCTGGTGTCGCAACCGCTGCTGCCTGCGGAAGGGCTGGGGGCTGAGCAGGGGGATGTGTCCGACAAGGTGCAGGGGTGAGCCCGGGCTGGGGATTTTGGAGCAGGGAGATGCTGGCTGGTGTCCCAGGGCTGGGAGATGGTGTCTGCGAGGTGCAGCCGGCATGGCAAAGGGCACAACAGCCTCCGAGGGGATGAGAAAGGCAGGCACAAAACCGTAGGAGAGATTGAAGGCTTTGAGGGCTACTCCATTCCGAAGCGGGGCAAGGCGGGTTGGTGCTGGGCTAGCCAGGGCACCTGGGCACCCCATGGGGCCCACAGGGTCCCTGCCCACCTGGTCTTTCTGCAGCAGCTCCTGCAGTTTCTCCAGCTGTGTCCGGCAGATGTGGGAGCGTGTGCGGCTCTGGCAGAAGGACTCCAGAAAGGAATCAAGGGGCAGGTCCTGGTCCAGGAACTGCTTTATCTGTGCCTTTGGGACAGGCAGTGGGGCAGTATCAAGCCAAGAGAGCCGTGGGACCACAAAGGGAGCACAGATAGCTGAGCACCCCCAGACCCAGGACTCTTCTCCAGGGTCTGGCACATGGGAGGGCATGGAGGGGAGTCCAGGGCCAAGGTGAGGAAGGGGCATCTTGCCTGACTCACCTCCGACTCTGCCTCAGAGGCATCGAGCTTGGCTTGGAGCTGGCTCAGGGCACTCCGCGGGCTCCACTTCTCCAGGTAAGCCTCTGTGTCAGGAGAGGATGGGGCTGCCGAAAAACCTCCCGCCAGACACCCCCACTGCTGGGGCTGTGGTCTTTCCTACCCCCAAGCATCAGATCTTGCCCCCCTTGAACTGAAACACCCTCAAACACATCCCTGGAGCCACCTGCACACTGAGGCCTGCATCCCACCACAGCATCAGTGCCAGTCGAGGGCTGGCTACGTTGCAGGCAGCATCGCCCCCTGCTGCTCCATATCATGGCTGGGCCATTTCCCCAGAACAGGTTCGAGGATGCTAAGCCCACCCGGGCCCTTGTATTAACGTGGCCTGCTCTGGCCGTGCTGGGCTTTGCCTTGTCCCATTGGCTGCACCTCACTCACCTAGACGCTGCTGCTTGTCCCAACATGCCTCTCGTATCTCCCACAGCTCCTGGTACTTGATGGCTAGGGAAGCCTTCCCGTCCTCCAGCCGCGGGCGCAGGGACAGGTTCACCCTGGCCAGGGTGCAGTTTGAAGCCAAACACATCTCCCGCTCCAGCTGCAGACTCTGAAACTGTGAGGATGGGAAGCGAGTGGGGGGAGGTGTCAGCACTGGGAGAAACGGACAGAACCAGTCAGAGCTGGCAGACTGCCGGGAGGGTGTCCGTCTCCATCCAGGGGCAAACCCTCTCCTCCTACACTGTCCCCATCCCTCTGCTCTGCCTGGAAAGGGAGTGCATCCCAGGGGGGATGCGACGGCTGGACCCAGGCTACGCACACCACAGGGCAACTTACCCTGAATGTGGGAAAGCTCACAGCTGGCTACCCAGTCCCCTTTGCAGAGGAAAGTACTCGTTAGCCAACAACGATGTCAGGAGAGAGAAACACCCTCTCTCGGTGCACACACACTCTCCGCCCACCCAGAGAGGGGAGCAGAGCATGGTGCCGGGCTGCACTTTGAGAGGCCCAGGGGAAAGATGATGAAATGAGGCTGAGAATGATTTATAGAATAACCCGAGCCTGTTCCTGCAGAGAAGCACCAGGAACCGCTGGAGCCAGGGAGCACTCGGGGCTCATCCCAGCTGCGGGCAACGAAGGCAGACGCGGAGGGCACGGTGAGGGGCCGGGGCCTACCAGCCTCCCCCAAATTTCGGGGCAGTGAGAGCTGAGAGCAGCGAGGGCAGCAGCTGTGGCCCTGCCCTGGGTTTTTGTGGCCCGAGGCTGCTTGGCAGGCGACGGCTGCCGAAACCCCGAGCGGCACCAGGAGCCCCGGGGCAGCCTTCGGCCGGGACGCCCAAGCCGAGGTTTCCCCGCGGCCACCCCAGCCAGCCGGTGGGTTTTGCTTCTCCGCCACAGCCTCCGGGCTCGGCGGGCGGGATTTCAGGTATCAGGGGAAGACCAACGAGCAGCGGTGCCAGGGACCGGCGGGGTGATGCCCGGTGCCCCGGGCTGTGGGCGGCTCCACCCCGCGCAGCGGGAAAGCCCCGCTGGGGGCGAGCGCTGTACGGCACGGCTCGGCTCGGCTCCGCTCCGCCGGCTGTGGGACCCGCCCCCCCCCCGGCCGTACCTTCCTGCTGAGGCGGGCGGCGCGCTGCAGCCGGGGCTCGTCCTGCAGCAGGGCGCGGAGCTGCGCGGTGCTGAGCGCCCCGAAGCGGCGCGGGGAGCCGGGCGGCGCCGGGGGCCGGGACATGGGCCGGAGCACAAGCGGGCACGGGCCAGGGCCCCCTGCGCTGCCGGGAGCTGCGCGCGCCCCACCCCCGCCGCGCGCTGTCCCGCGCTCACCCTCCCCGGCGGTCTTAAAGGAGCCGCGGCTGAGCACAAGGCGCTGCGGTTCTGCACCGCCCCGCCCCGCGGGGGTTGGAACCGGCAATGCACCTCGCTGTGTGCATCCTGCACTCTGCCGTGTACATCCTGCACTTCACCGCGCTGTGTGCATCCGGCACTGCAACCCGCACTGTGCATCCTGCGTTGCACCCCACTGAGTGCATCCTGCACTGCACTCCACTTTGCCCATCCTGTGCACTGCACTCCGCTCTGTGCATGCTGTACCCTGCTATGTGCATCCTGCACTGCACCCCACTGTGTGCATCCTGCACTGCACTGGGTGTGCCCTGCACTGCACCACACTGAGTGCATCCTGCTTATCACTGCCTTGGCCTCACCCTGTGCTTCACGGCACTGCACTTGTGCATCCTGTGGACATCCTGGCACCGCTGTACCCATCTGCTCAGGAGAGAAGAGAGGGAGAGAGCAATGATGCACGCTGTCACTGCCGGCTTTTTGCAGGTCCCCTTCGTCTTTTGGGGAAGGGAGAGGGGGAAGTGCTCGCTGCAGGGTGTTGAGGTCACTAAATGTTTGCAGGGATTCAGAGACCTAAAAGAAAAATTCAGGGAGCAGAAACCTGCCTGAGGACTATCAGCTCCACTTCAGGACATCTCTGTGCTGGAAACTCTCCTTGTATCTTTGCCTGGTTCTTACTCTTTAAGTAAAAGATGTGAAGAAGCTGGGGAAAAGTAGTAAACCAGGACCTCAGGGGAGGTGGGGATTGCTTCCTGGGGAAGTTTTACCTTAGTGAAAAACTGCAGCTGCAAGGAGAGCCATGCACTGCTGCTGGAGTGGGGACTGCTCTGTCCTGGCCAGGACATTTCCATGGAGCAAATATCTGGTGGGAGACAGCATTTAATGTCCATGCTTGACTTCAGGTGTCACCTCAAACCAACACTGGCTTCAGGAGCTGAGTGAAGGGAAGCTGCCAGGGAGCTGCTGGGGGCTGGTAGTCAGTGCTGTTGGGTGGCCAAGAGCCCAGCAGGATTTAGGAAGCATTTGGATGGGTAGCTTGGAATAAGGGGCTGTGTGGAGCTGGTGCTGTTGTAGGAGAGATGAGAACCTGTCTGTACACTGGGATGTGCTGTGGTGGAGTGACAAGATGGCAATGCAGAGACACCCACTCGCTGAGCCCATCCTCCTGGGCCTGTGGGTGCCAGCTCTGTTGTACTGTGGGGATATTTTAGGATGCTCTCCTGCATCTGCTGGCCTGTGTCTCTCCACTGCCTTTGGAGAGCCCTAGCAGAAGACAGCACTACTGGGATAAGGATCATTTGCTCCTTAGTCCAGCAGTGCAAATGCAACTCCAATTTTGCCTGTTGCTTGGAAACCCCAGAGGCTGAGGAGCAGCAGCAGTGTCATTTCACAGTCTGCCCAGTGCCACCTGATGTCATTGAGCCTGCTGACTTTGGAAGCTAAATCCACTCTGGGGGCACCGGGGGTGGGGGGGCACCATCCTGACAGCCATCCTCCACCTGCCACTACCATCTTGTGCCTCTGGTGCAGGAGAGCCTCTCTTCCAGCCAATGTCAAGTCCATCACAGAGCTGTCCTGTGCCTCCCCTCCCTGTGCTGTGATGCCCATTGCAAGGCAGGCATGGGCTGTACTCTGAGGTCCCACCAGTCCTCTGTGCTCTGGTTTAGGGGGACTCAGTGCTTGGTGCTGGAAGCTCTCAGGAGAGCAAGTGCAGCCTGCTTCACCTGAGAGCTGCTTTCAGTAGAAGTAGCCCTGAGCAATCTTTTTCCTCAGACATCCCTAGGTACAGGTGCCCCCCATGCTCTGAAGTGCTGAGGGCTGTTCTCTGGAGCAGTATAAGGTACTTTCTGGCTCTTCTTACTCCACTGCTCATTTCTTTCAGTATTTTCTAATTTCTCAAACCTTCCTGGATGGCACTGGGCTCTGCAGCTGGCAAGCGAAGGCTGGGTTTTCCCTTAGCCATCAGTCCTGGAAATGGAACTCACTGCTGTTGCTGTGCTGCCCCAAGACAAAGCCAGAAATGGTTTGTGAAGGTGAAAGTGCTTCTCAGACAGTCTGTCCTGGCAGTGCCAGTGTTGTGGGATGGAGGAGCTGCAGGGGCCTTGTCCTGCAGCCTCACATCATCAGCTCTGTCTGCACTTTTCCCGACAAAGGTTGACCTAAATTGATCTCAGAAACTTGACTATGGTGAGTTCATTCCTGTAATGAGCTCTTCCCTCATTAGTGTCTCCTAATTCAAGTGCTTCCTAACACCTAACCTACTTCTCTTTTGCTTCAATTTAAATTTACTGCTTCTCAGTCACAGCAGACAGATCTACTGACAACTTTGAAATCATGTTTCTGCAGGATCAAAGCATGACTGTGCAGACAGACAGGTAGCAAGGAACAAATCCTGACAGACACAGCCTCCCAGCAGGAGCAGGACCTTGGCACCATGACATTGCCACAGCTTTTGACGCTGGACTGTGAACGTGGTGATGATGTGAGAAGAGTTCTCCCACATGACAGGTCCCTCCTGAACCCTCCTGTGCAGATCACAGGTCCTTTATCTCAGTGTAACTAGATTTAATTTTCTTACATCCATTCCTGTGAGAACCACTCAAGGCTTTTTCCCTCCACAAGCCCCAAGACTCCAGTCCTAGCACCTGACATGGGATTTCTGGCGTCTCAGTGTGAGCACATCAGAGTTACAGAACAGACATTCATTAATGAAGAATGAGCTGAAGGAAGCAAATTTATTGGCATGCTTAACCAGACACTGCAGAGAGGCACAGAGTATACGGAAATTTGTGGCATGTAGTTTTTTTGCTTGCTGTGAATTCTGGAGGCAGCTAAGAAACTCTGATGAAAAGTCACTCCAGGGCTCAGTGTCTTCCTCCCACAGGGAAGGTACATGTGGAATCCACAAATTTCACAAGTGAATTTTTTGTTCTTGATTATGAACATAATAACAAGGAATCATTGACAAGCACAGGGGAAAAGAGCTGAGCAGAGGGGGAGCCTGCGCTCAGAGAAGAGAACTGGAAAGTGGCATTTCACTAAAACCCTACTACCCTTGGGCTCCTCCCTCTGCTCCAGAAAGGCTCAAGCTCTTAGGCCATGCAGAGCCTTCGCAGAGTGTCCAGTGTGGACAGGAGGGGGAAAAAGCACTAACAATATGGAGCTGGTTTGATGAGGATAAGGGAGGATTTGCAGTTCCCTTTGCAAAGGCTGCCCCATGTCATGCTACCCTTGAAATTCAGCCGTACAGAATAACAAGCTGAGTACCACCATCCGCCCTCATAGCTGTAGGCACAGTTCTTACTGTAAGTGTCCTGATCCCGATCCTTTGTGGAGAACTTCATGTTGTCATGCATGGTATTGGGATTGTCTGAGGTCATGGCATCTCCTGCCGTCCCTGTGTAGGAGCCCAGCCTCAGCCGGTAGCCGTGGGACTCATCTTCCACACTGAAGAGGTTGTAGTCTGCGAAATTGATGTTGTCTGTGGAGTCCTGGATGATAAACCTGACCTGATAGACCTTCTGCATGGCGATCTGATGGATGTACTCAGTGCCCAGCCAGTACTCACTGCGCACGTTCCCAAAGCCATACTTGTAGGTGCTCCAGGACTCAGCCCAGGTGACTGGTGTGTCTTTCTGGTTCCTCTGGATGACCGTCCAGCCCCCGTTTGTCACATTCATTTCACAGTACACCACGAGGTGGTGGAGCCCTTTTGGCTGGATGATGTAGACACCGCTGCGGCTGCCAGCAGGGATCTCGCTGCAGTCCTTGGGCCAACCTGGGACAGGAAACAGAGATGGTTATTAAATCCCACACAATGAGACACTGAAAGCAGCTGGTGTTTCTTTTGTGCCTATATCCTTTTGCACACACATTCTTGGGCTGTCTTCCTGGCATGTGCTCACAGGAGTAAATCAAAATCTTGAAATTATCAATGTAAGAGTTGGACTTCATATCTTCCCAAGACAGGATTCAAACTGATGGGGACATGCTGCCAAATGTCTTGGCTTGCTGAGACCTTCCTTCACCCAGCACACAATGCACCCTAGCCCAGGTTGGATTCAGTCTTGCAGTGCTGCAGTGATTTGCCTGTAGCGTGCAGGTTATGTATCACCACACAGACAGATGCAAATCTGGGTTATAAAGCCATTTGCTGTTACAGCATGGAGGCTTTAGAGCTTTATAGTAATCTCAGAAACCTTGGAGAGAGTGTGATCAAGACATCCATATTGCTAACAATTAAATCAGCCCTTGTGATCTCAATAGGGCAAATCCATTGCTTTTCTCTGGGCTTACCTGAACAGCTCTTTAGAGACTTCCTGACTTATTTGATTTGATTATGGCCTTTCCGTGTTCCAGAGTGTCATCACCTTATACAACAAACAGCTGAATGCACCTACACACTTCTGGGAAGGGACTTGCTCCGCTCCCACTACCTCTGCTACTGGTTATTCCTATGTAGATAGGACCAATCTTGTGGTCCTATGGGCTACTGTTGACTCAGTCAGTTCAGTGATGCAGTCAGTCCCTGTCTTACCCAGTCTTCTCATCAACTGTATAGTGAAAATAGGAAAATAATGAATCACAACTTCCAAAGGCAAATAATGAAGCATCACTTTCCAGTTTGGATCTCTAGGTAGAAAATTCCCCATGCTAAAGATCCTCATCAACTACTGAGTCCAGGACATGGCTGGTTAAGAGTCCCCTCACGGTTATGAGCTGTGACACCTCTGCAGCCTATCAGAAAAACAGCATTTTTCCTGGGAGGAGCCAGGGGACAGGGGCTACGGTGGCTGAGAGCTCTTCATGAGCCCAGCAATGGCGAAAACTTATGAGCAGATGTACTCCTTGAAAAGAGACTTACCATGGCCTGCCGGTGGGTGGGGGGCAATGTCTCTGACCTGTCGAACATGTTTGCCTTCATTACCTGAATTAACAGGAACAGAGGAGACAGGAGTGAGTGTTGAGAGTAGACATGTCAAATGCCTGCTGTGAGAGCATGATCTTCTCCAGATGATATTCCTGTTTTTCTGTTGTTGCTCCTAATTCCAGAGGGACTTTACCATTTCAGATATCAGCCAGTTGGTAGTTTGGGGTAATTTACGTGGTGTTAAAATGGGGCAGATGCTTCATTGGTGAGAGGGATTTGGACACACTGTGTGGGGGAAAGACCCCGAATGGTGGTAGCAACACTGGAAGGATTGTTGTTAAAGTGCAGTAGAAGCAGTTAGGAAGGGACTCAGGAAGAAGAGGGGAAAGAAAAGTGAGAACAGACACAGGAAAACTGGTGCAGGTATCAGGAGTTGGGAGAGGGGCTCTGCTCAGCTGGGTCAGAAGGGAATTTTAAGGGCATTGCTGGAAGAGTGAATTAATGCAGTTCTTTTGCAAGGACATCTTCTGCATATCCACTGATGGCTATAAAACAGAGAATTAATCACAGGCTTATAGAATCACAAAAGCTATTCCTGTCCCCTCTCTGAAACAGATGCCTAACCCTGCAGCAGCTGCTCTCTGACATCCTCAAATATCTGCTCCCTGCTTTCACTCTCAGCTGGTGCTTTCCTATCCCATCCCTTATGAAGGGTTTAACAAGCCTCTCGCACTGTGTATAAGCCCATTCCTTCTCTTACTACACACAGAGTAGCTTTTACTTGCAGACAGACTGTAATATTGCTATCACTTCCTCCTCCACGGTCTTCTGATTTGGGGGCTAAACCATTCAGTTCTTCAGCCTTCCCTGACGCAGCCTGCCTGCCAGATTTTTGACCCCTTTCCTTTTGACTCTCTCCAAATGCATCTTGAAGCCCACCAGTGAATGTGGAGGTTGGCCTGAGCCTGTGTGGAGTGGGAAACGCTCATGTAATGTGGTCTAGAGGACTTTCCTACCCTGGTATTTACTTTTACTACAGCCATGTGAAGCTGTTCACTCATGCTCCTTTTGTAAGCCACAGGCTGCCCCTGCTTCTTTCTGCCTTCACTTCCCATCCATTTGGAAGCATTCTTCCACAAGTCAAGACTTCTGAAATTTAGCCTGTCTTCTCTGGCATGCCTCCCTGCTTACCCATCTTGCATTCATGCTGCTCATGTTTTCAGAGCACCCTACCAATGGTCTGGGTGAGAGATGAGTATGAAGCCCAGAGCACACCCCCTTTCTCAACTCAGACTTGCAGTTCTTGATGAAGCCCAAGCTCTTGTCTCAGTCACGGGTGCTCCCTGTGTTGGTAGTTTCCTGACAGCTGACCTTTGCAATGAAGGCTGATGTGAAACCAGCATCAAACACTTGGACCTTGAGCTCTTCTGCCAAGAACTCTTCCTCCTCCCTTAGAAAGGAAGCAGCTCTTTCTGTCATGTCATGTCCTACCCACAGCCCCCAGTTTTATTCCAGGAGCATTTCTTGGAGGCTTTCTCATTGCTCCAATATACCCTGGTATTTGTAGGTTACTCTGTGCTGTCATCTGACTGATTGCTCTGTGTCAGTACCACTGCTTAGACTCTTTGTATTAACTTCATTTAGTTCCTCTTTGTATTCTCCTCTCTCTTGAATTCAGTTCTCCGCTGACCTTTTGATTTCCAGAGGTGGCCACTGTTCTCCATGGCCTTAAAACATTGTTTTGAGAGAGATTGTCTGCCTTAATATCTTTAACACTGTTTCTCCAAGGAAGAGCCCATGGCCCACAACACCCTTGGTTTGGTCTTGCTGCCAACGAGACCGAACCTGTCCCTTCTCCTGAGATCCTATGAACTCTGGGCTTTGCACTGTTGAACTCACTTATGGACAGAAGAGCTTCATGCCAGACAGAAGAGACGGGCAGCAAGCAGAGGAGGACTCTGAGAGGAGATGATTCTTGTTGCAGTAAGACAGCCTACATTGCATTGGCATTGCCCACACACAGAGAAGTATTTAGTCCTTCCTCTGTGTTACAGGGTTGTGGTTAGGCTGCTGAGGACGTCTCCGTAGGATCTGACTGAACATGACTTTGTTTGCCTCCCCCTATTGTAGTGGTATACTTACCTAGCTGGGAGGACTCTGGGGGAACATTAATAATTTCATCTGTTGTGCCATTGAGGAGATGCAAGTTTTGTATCTCCAACGCAAGAAGAGATGTTGCCAGGGCCAGCAGGCAAGTGAAAAGCAGGAGACAAAGGCGCTGGCTAGCTGAAATGGGAAGAGATTGGAAAAAGAAGAAAGAGATCATAACTCTTCCACTAGAAAGTCATGAATCCCATTTGACTCCTTTACTTGCAGAGTAAAATAGGAAAATAAAATTCTTTATGTGTACAGCTCCCTCTTGGAGCTGTAAGCCCCAATTCACTCATTTAGGTGAGCCGCCATATACTCATTGGCAGGAGTCATTAGCAGTGTCACCTGCTGCCGGTGGTGTTTGACACAGAAGTGCAAAAACCTTGTACAAACGCAAAGTGACTGTAATCAGAAATCCCTGTAAAAAACAGGTCTCAGGGCTGGAGATAACAAGCAGGGTGAGCATGGAGGGAGGAATCCCCATTCCTCCCAGCTCCCATCACGCTCCCGTGACACACTCACATGGTGTAAACTGGGACTACTCCTGCCTCCAGTCTGGGTTTGTGGGCAGTAAGAACCCAGATGTCTGGGTGGGAACAAGCCCCAGGCAGGGCCGTGTCTCCTTCTCTGCTCTGCATGAAATCAGCATGACTGAGAGGGGCAGCGCAAACTGCCTGGATGGTGCAAATTATGCCCTTTATATGGTTACATGACTATTTCCATATGTAGCCAGCTGCTCTGGTTTGTTCTTGTTCAGAACAGCTAGGAAACCAGCACACTTTTTGCAATATTGAATCTAAATAAAATTATAGAAAGTTTATCACAATTCCTAGGGAGTGGGGCATTGTGGAGACACCTGCCCATGGGGAAGTCTGTTCTTGATATGATAGATGTAGCTCACCCTGGCAGATTACCAATCTGATCCCACCACTGTTCAAAAAGGAGCAGAGCCAAACCTATTGCACTGCCCTGAGATACATGGGTTTGGCACCATTCCCTGAGATGACTGAGAAGGAAAATGACCAATGATGCTGGCCTGGAACTGCTGTGTGCAATTGCAGCCACCCTAGAGACAAGCACTCCTTTCTGGGAATGCTCAGAGTCGTCCCAATCATTTGTGCTGGTTACAGTTTTACAGCAAATGTCTTTTAAACACACTTCAGTTCAACTGATTTGCTTCTCAATTCCTACATAACATTTAGTCTCTTGATACGCTTGTGTTTAGAGGCATGTTTAAAGACATCTCTTCTTTAGGCCACCAGAGAAGCAATGCTCCCTCCACTGCTGGCCCATTGCCCCATGAATGGTCATGAAAGGTCTGGGTAGCAAGATGCAGGGGAGAGGATGAGCCTCTCCTGGGTGTTCTTCTGGGGACAGCAGTGGATGCTTTCGAGCATCTAACCTCCAGATCTTGATACCTGTTCAGTATCTCTCCTTAAGCAAGAACGTCTAAAGAATCTGTTTTCTATTCTAGGGTATTTAATACTTTCCTTGGAGAACTGAAAATTACAAAACATGTTTGGTAAATATGAGGCTTGTAAAATGGGCTATCTGGCACTCCAGGGCTATGCTGACACAGCCTGAAAATAGCAGAACATGCAGACTCCTGCTCCAGTTCCCAGCCGGGGCACAGTGAGCCCAGAGAACGTAATGGACTTAACGCTGGGATGGCTGGGTGTGGGGAGAAGGGAGCCCTGCAGAAGACAAAGTGCTGTGATGCCCTGTGATCTGCAGCCACACGCAGCGCTGCTGTCCCCTCCCATCCCATCCCACACTCACCCATGCTGTCTCTGTGGGGACCCTGCGGAGCGAGAAGCCGAGCAGTTTTGGCCTGGCCGGAGGGGTGTCCAGCCTGAAAGTTATAGGGCTCAGCAGGTGAGGGGGTGGAGGCAGGAGACCTAAACCACAGCACTTGTCCTCTGGTTGGCAACAGGACTAGTGGTTCATGGCTTATTTGCTCTTCATCATTAAGTGATTTGTCCTCAGACAATGAAGGCTGTGTCTCATGAAGGTGAGCTTTCTTCAGAGGCAAAGCTCTGAAGAGCTTTCTTCAAAGGCAAAGCAAATAAATTGGTGCCAATAAGCAAATGCCTTAAAACAACTGCCATTTACAGTGCCTGGCTGCCCCCCTGCCCTGGCAGCATTTCCCCAGGGAACGGCATCCTCTGGGCACCTCTGCACATTTCAACTCATAAGTAAATACCCAGATGACATTCCCTCTCCTGGATGGAAATCAAACATCAGGCGTAAATCTCTCTCTCCAGAGCAGGCAGGGAAGAGGTACTCTAGTGTTCCTGGCAAATTGTGCATCGAACTTCAGAAAGTGCCACTCCAGGTGCCTCCTGACGTGCTTGGCCTGCCACCACCACGCTGCCTCTTGCACAATGTACACTGTAGTCTCCCCTGGCACCACGGCCCTTGTGGCAGTCACAAGGGAGTTTTGGGAATCGTGACATGACACTGATGTGAAATGGTCTCAGTTCAAGCCCCTCTCTGCTACTAGGAGTGCTTACACCATGGATTTCTTACAGAAAATGCCAGACCATCCTTTTCCTAGGGATTGATACCCACAGTATTCTGAGTTACAAGGACTCCTGTACCCCAGCATCCACCTTGTGCTGGACAGCACAACATAGCCAGAGCCTGCAGAGGAGCAGGCTGGGCTTTTGTCACAGGCTGTTTGCTTGCAGCGTGGCTGCCTGGTCATGGAGGCTCCTGTGCATATCCTGCTGTGCTGTTGCTTCTGCTCAACAGCAGATGCAAGCAAAGGCAGGCAGCAACCCTCAGCAGAGCCTCACCAGCAGCTTCCAGTCCCTAGCCAGCTTTTCCAGGAGGCTGTGGCCGGTGTTTGGGTTAGGACGTGCAAAGCAGACAGGGGGGGAGGCCATAGAGGGGATTTCTCTGAAGCTCCAGCTGTGTCCTGGGGCCCAGCTCCTGCTCAATATACATTTGATATTGAAAGAGACACAGTTGTTGCACAGATCTGTTTACTGCTGCATCTGGAAAAATGCAGCCAAGAAGGGTGAGGGAAATGATTATCCACTTCCACGTGTGAGATGACAGCTGGAGTGCTGTGTCCTGTGTGGGGCTTCCCCATGCAAAACAGTGACTAAAACTCCAGGAGTCCACCTGAGACCACCATGACAGTCGAGGCAGGAGCACATGACATATTGTGGACAGGCTGAGAAAGATGGGCTTGTTCAGCCTGGAGAAGGGAAGGCTGAGATGGGATGTTGTTGCTGCCTACAGCTACGTGGTGGGAGGGTGGAGAGCAGATGAAGTCAGGCTCTCGGAGCACCGTGTCTCGCTTTGGACCCCTCGTTACAAGAAACATATTGACGGACTGGAGCAAGTCCAGTGGAGGCCACCAGACTCGTCAGGGGCCTGGAGCTCAGGACATGCCAGGAGAATCTGAGAGAACAGGGCTTGCTCCACCTGGAGGAGAGCAGACAACGGGGAGGTCTTATTGCTGACTACAACTACCTCATGGGAGGATACAAAGAACTTGGAGACAGACTGTTCAAGAAAGTACATGGTGGTGGGATGAGAAGCAATGGATCTAAGCTGGAACATGGAAATTCCAGTTAGAAATAGGGACTTCTTTTAACATGAGGTTGGTCAAATAGTGGAACAGGTGCCCAGAAAGAGGCTGCGGGATTTCTATCCTATAGGTGTTCAAGATTTGACTGGACAAGGACCTGATTTTTTAGATCTGCTTTGAGCAGGGATTGGTCTAAATGGCATCCAGAGGTCCCTCCCAACCTAAATTATTCTGTCACCCTGTGATTCTATGACTCTCCATGGAGGTGCACAGGGATAGGATGAGAGGCAACAGCCATAAGGGAAGGGAGAAAAATTACAATTAGATAAAAAAAATTTCAGCCTGAGGGTGTTCAAAGACTGAAAAAAAAAAAAAGAAAAAGAGAGAAGTTGTGGGACCTCCATTCATTGACATATTCACAACTGACCCAGACATGACCCTAAGCAACCTATTCTAAGTTGTCCCTGCTTTGGCCTCGAGATCAGACCAGAGACATTCGGAGGTCCTCCTGGTCTTGGTTACCTTGTGTTTCTCAGGTTCTCTGAAGAGCCCCCTTCCCAGCCCTTATGCCTCTGTATTTCTGCAGGAGCACAGCCATGGCACCAGGCCTTGTGCAAGATGCAGAACTGGCTGCAGCAGACTGTGTCTTGAGAAGCAACTTTGTAAGCTCAAAGAACTATAGCAAAAGCCTGAGGGCCTATGGAGCATGAGAGACTCGTACAGCCAGCCAGGCAGGTGTGATTTGTTCTTTCAGGATTAACTGCTACTGTCATGGCCCTGAGTGCACCAGTAAGCCTTAGTGGCTGGTGACCAGTCCCACCTGGCACCTTCACCTGGGCCCATGAGGCCTGTTTCAGCTTGGCCCTGGGCCTTCAGTCCTAACCTGAACCACACTGTATGAGTACTGGTCTCCAGTCCCCTCTCTGGCCTTTTTTCTGGATGGATCTTAGACCTGCACTGTAGATAGCTTATTCCCTTGATGGACCGCTCAGATCCATGTTGTAGCTTATCTCCAGCCCTGCCTTTTGCACTCTGTCATTTTGTCCAGGATCTGGGACCCAGTTGACTGCTTGCCTTGCCTGGGGCTGTTGCCAACACTCAGCTCTGCCTGCTGTGCTCAGACCCAGGAGGACGGAGCCCCACCATCAAGGGCATTGCCTCCTTGGGGTGCACTCTTGGCTTCTGACTTGCCTGCTTGTGTGGAGCGGCCAGCCTTTGCTGCTCCCAGAGAGCTTGCTCATGCCTTCCTTCTCTGCCCTTGAGTCCTGCATGGTGCTCCCTTCTCTGCCTCTCTGGAATGGTTGTCCTCAGCTCTGCTTCCAACTCACATCTGCTCAGAGGTCCTCTTGCAGGTGTCTTCTTAGAAAGAGGTCCCACATCAGTGTGATTTAGAAAACCTTTGTCTGATAACTTTGAAGACACCATCCACTGGAATATTTGAGCTAAAGTCAAAACTGGGGTCTCTGCTGGTCTGTAGGTAAGCTGTCCTGTTGACACACTGTTTCTTTGAAGGAAATACTATTTGCATCTATTTGGAGCAGCCCAGTGGAGCCTGCTGTACACAGGGGCAGGGGAGGACTTCCTCTACATGATCTGTGGGGCCCATGTTCCTGCTGCACCTGGAAGCCCTGTTGCCACCAGTGATCCCAGTGCTGGCTCACCAGCAGAAGGCTGCCTGCCAGCCCTGGCACAGGCACCCCACACCACCCCAAAGCATTGCATTGCTCAGTGCTGGCATTAGCTCCGGGGGCAACCCATGGGAGCCCGTAAGTCACTCACTTCCTCTGCCCCCACAGAAAGAGGACGTGGCCCCTCTGCCTGGGGTCCCTCTTCCCAGGGCAGCTTGGGCCTTTCTCCCTCCACAGGCTTGAGAGTGCTGCTTTTATGATTCTCCCAAACTAAATGAGGCTGTGGACAAGAGCTCCCAACCTCTAACCAAGCAAGCAGGGGTGACATCTAAGGATTCAGACGAAAGGTGATCCAGGGATCCCTTACCCCGGAGAGGTCTGGATGCTGCTGTCCATCTGGGCCTGCGAGTTGCACTGCTTCATGTGGGCTACTGCAGTACAGAAAATTTGATGGGAGCCTCAGCTTGACACTGGCTTGCTGTGAACATCAGGTTTAAACCTGTGCCATGAAGAAGACATCTGTTCAGTAGGCTACTGGAACCAACACAGGAGAAGAAAGTAGAAAGGCCACATCTTTATTCTCTTAAAATTGGCTTGACAAAGTGATGGAGCTGTCTGCACCTTCTGGCATGAAGAACAGCCCTCCCAAACAATCTGTCCTGAGAGCATTTTGCTCCCATAGAGAGAGCAACCGCTGGTTGACATTTCTGGGGCTGGGGGCAGATCTGCAGGGTCTCACCAGGCCAAAGACAGGGATTGGGAAGGAGAGTGGCAAAGGGACCCATAGGCACCTGTTTGTTACCTGGAGCCCTTGCCCTCTACTCAGAGCATGCAGATTGGGGTGCCGGGGACGTTGTGTATACAGTGACTTCTGGCTCCTGGACACTGGTTCCAGCCTAATGACTTAACTCATTGATCCTGAAACCTGCCAGTGGAGAATTAGCAAGCAGGCACATCTCTTGAGGACCTGTCCTCATCTTTCCAAGGTCACCTTTGGGACTGGGCACATAGGAGACCTAATCTCTCCTCCTTTTCTAGTTTCTGGGCGTATGTCCTTGTCCTTAAAAAGCTGGGTCTCTCCAGTTTCATCATGGCTGTCCAGAATCTGCTCCAAGTGGGCAATTCACATGTAGTGTTTGTGTAGCTGGGAGTGTCAATAATTGAAATCCCTCATCATGGAGGGGATTATTTTGTAGTTCTCTGGCTGGAAGGGCATGCCCCCCCTCTTCTCAGGGGGTTTAGTTGTGCTGTCATGGGATCTGAAAACTGCTCAAGTCTGCAAGTGCCTCCTTGTGCCTCTACAAATAACAAGTGTGAACAGAAGTGGGTGTGTGCAGTGCCTATAAAGTCACCGTGGAAAGCTTGGCATGGGAGGGTGCACCACAGGATTCCTGCTCTCTGCTCAGCTGTGCTGTTGTGATGGGTGAGTGTCCTAGTTTCAGCTGGGATAGAGTTAACTGTCTTCCTAGTAGCTGATACTGTGCTATGTTTTGAGTTCAGTATGAGAAGAATGTTGATAACACACTGATGTTTTCAGTTGTTGCTAAGTAATGTTTAGTCTCAAGTCAAGGATTTTTCAGCTTCTCATGCCCAGCCAGCAAGAAAGCTAGAGGGGCACAAGAAGTTGGCACAGGACACAGCCAGGGCACCTGACCCAAACTGGCCAACAGGGTATTCCATACCATGTGACGTCCCATCTAGTATAGGAACTGGGAAGTGGGGGCAGGGAATCACTGCTCGGGGACTAGCTGGGTGCCGGTCGGTGGGTGGTGAGCAATTGCACTGCACATCATTTGTACATTCCAATCCTTTCATTCAATAATGTTGTCATTTTATTAGTATTATCATTATCATAATTAGTTTCTTCTTTTCTGTTCTATTAAACCATTCTTATCTCAACCCGTGGGTTTTGCTTCTTTTTCCTGATTTTCTCCCCCATCCCATTGGGTGGGGGGGGGAGCGAGTGAGCGACTGCGTGGTGCTTAGTTGCTGGCTGGGGTTAAACAACGACAGTGAGTTATCTTCCCAGCTGCACACTTCATTCATGTGTGGTGCTGGGCTCAAACAAGACCTGACCAGGGTGAGTATACAAAGGCACAAGATGACTAGCTGGACAGCAGCCGTGATCTTGCCTGGGTGATAAATGCTACACCCTGGTAGCAGAGGGGACGCAAGACCAAAGCACCAAATGACACACATGCTTGGTGCCAGCCTATGCTTTCCCCAGGCTACCTATGCCCTGTATTCCCATGTCCTGTCAAGGGAAGTTAATGTGGAGACCTAGATTTCAACTTGGTCCTTTCCCTTCCTGACCAATGCATGTGGCACATGTGGTTGCAAAGGGGTCCTTCCCCAGGCATGATGGCATCTCCCCCAGTAACTGAGCTAGTGAAGGGTGTAGGGGTGTGCTGGTGGCCAGCACAGAGGGTTTGGGCTTGTGTCACTGTGTGGGCCCAGGAGACTTCCTCCTGTCTGCTTGGGAGGTGGTATCTGTGCAATAGGACCCATCCTTCGGATCTGGTTTCCCACTAGCTGTCATTGGGCTGGAGTGGCTTATATAAAAGGCTTAAGCATGACTACTCCAAAAAGAACTGTGACCCCTTCCCTCTGGCAAACTACTCTCCCCAGATCTAGCTGTCATTGTCCTCTCTTAGCTACTCTGGGGTTGTAGGTTCTGAGAACAGATCTCCAGGTTGCTGTCTGGTGCAGGGAAAGGGCTGGCTGATAAGGAGGGTGACAGAGCCATTTCTCACCTTGCTTCAGCCCTGCAGGGGCAGAGCCTGCACCAAAGCTGCAGCTTCCACCACCCTGGGAGCCCTATGCTCCTACCTGCAACCCGTGGCTCTGCCTTCCTTGGTCTGAGCTCTCTGGGGGCTCTTGGCAGGGGCAGAGGGGGCTGCCCAGGGATCCTAATGATGCTGGGCCCTTTCCTCCCCAGGGCACCAGGCTGGGACAAGTTTGCTCCGTGGGGACCTTGTCCTCCTACCCACAGTGGTGGCAATGCTTCTCCTCTGTGCAAGCGCTGGCCCAGCAGTACCCACTGCCAGCTCCCGGAGTGGTGAGTATGTAGTGGGTGGGGGGCAGTGGCTGGGCACCAAGGTGCAGAGCAGGAAAGTGTCTCCCTAGCTCAGCACTGACTCTCAGGTCTGCTAAGTGCTAGGAAGGCCAGCATGCACCCCGGCTGATGCACAACACAAGAACTCCTCATACACACAGACCCCTGGGCCATGGCTTGTAAGGTAAGCAGCCTGACACCTGTCAAGCCATCCTCACCCCTTTGGTGGCTCCATACTGAAACCAAGGGGTTTCTGCCCAAACATCATAACTTGGCAGGATTGCTCTGTGGTGCTTCTGTCTTTTTACACTTCAGTTCTAGGAGACATCCTCCCAGTAATTTTTTTTTTTTTTTTTTTAGTTTGCATTGCTCCTGCAAGGGAAGGTTACACTCCCTGCAAGACCTGTGTGCCCCAAAAAACAGAATTTCATGGGCTGAATCAGAATTCCCACAGCAAATTGTCCCTCATTAGACACAAAACAAGAAAAACAAATTAGACAGCAAATTAGTTTGGCAAGTAGGTCATGACAGATCAGTCTTGCTAATAGATAAACTGCAGCAAGCTGGGGGAAGAGGTCCCTGCAAGATCAAGGTAGAACTTAGCCTTCTTTTGCAGTGCCATGACCCCCAGGGAAAACATAAATTTTCATTACTCATCCTCATCCAGTGGAGCATTTTGGACACTTCTGATCCATGCAAAAGCTGTATCTCAATATATCAAGGGCCTTGTGTGAGGGCCAGATATACTTGGAGGACATCACTGGCATCTGGAAGATTTTTTTTCCCCTCTTTTCTTGGCCAGATGCATTAGAAGGCTCCAAATGAAATAAAAAGTCACGAGAAATAGATCCTAGGGCTTTTACCAGGGCCACTGTCTTAGAGACCTTCAGTTGCCCTGTGGATGAGCCAGTGGAAAAGCCACTCTACACTGTGGAGAAGACCACAGATAAAACCAGCCCTCTGTCCTGAGTCCTCGCTCCCCTACAGGAACTTCTTGTTGCCCTGACAGAGTCATATGATCTTTCTCTCTCCCACCCCAACCTGTGTTTGCCACTGCTGCTGTTGCAGGGTTCCCTGCAGACTGCAGCCATCTCCGCAAGACCAGCCCCAGCGGGGTATACGTCATCCAGCCGGCAGGGTCTCCCCCACGCGTGGTGTGGTGCGACATGGACACTGAAGGCAAAGGCTGGACTGTTGTCCAGAGAAACTCTCATGACACTGAGCTCACATGGAAGCAATCCTGGACCACCTACAAGTACGGCTTCGGGAACGTGCAGGGTGATCACTGGTTGGGCACCGAGTACCTGCACCTGCTGACACAGCAGGGCACCTACAAGGTCCGCTTCATCATACGGAATAAATCCAACATCACCCATTATGCTGAGTATGACATCTTCAGGGTGGAGAGTGAGGCTAGTGGGTACCCACTGAGGCTGGGCCGGTTTTCTGGTGATGGGGATGACTATCTGACCAGCTATCACCCCAAGAAGGGGGGCATACATGACAACATGAAGTTCAGCACGACCGACAGGGACCAGGACCAGTACAGTGGGAACTGCGCCAACAGCTATGGGGGCTGGTGGTACGACAGGTGCCAGAATGTCCTGCTTAATGCCAAAAACCACATCCTTTGGCCAGGATTCTGCGATAATGGTGACTGCACATCCTCTCTCATCCTGGTCAAACCCACAGATGTGTGCTGACCGTGCCACAGCACCCAGCCACCCAGGAGTTTGGGGGAGTGCCACCATCCCCAGCTCAGCGCCCCATTCCCGTGCCTGCCAACAGCCCTGTGCCAGTCCCAGTGCACATCCTGCACTGCCTGCAGCACCTGCACCATCACCAGCTGAAACACAGCAGCTCTGAGGCTCAAGAGCAATCGCCTGGAGCTCTGGGCACACGGGCAGCTTCGCCCAGTGCCGCAGTGCTGGCCAGCACTGGGATGCAGGCACTGGTTTGGGGTAGGTGTGCCCACTCCTGTCCTGGGGAGGGGGGGGACAGTGAAAGTTCCCTTCCCTGTGCAATTGGTGTCTCTCTGCTTTGCTCAGCCCCTGCTCCCTCCCTGGGCCCCATATGCACCACAGCTCTGCTACATGGGAGAATACAGCTGCAATAAACCAGACTTTGCTGCCTTGTGTCTATCTGCTGCTGCGACACTGCACATAAGTGTTGGGGGATCAACCTGTCCAGTCTCTGGGGTGGTGGAACTGGGGGAAAGTAGGCGTATTATGCAGGTCCTCTCCTGGGCAAGGAGACACACCTGCCCAAGATGTGCAGAACTCACCTCCCCCAGGGCTGGCATGGTGGCTGCTGGTTTCAAGATGATTTACTCAGGCAGTGCTGGGCCAGGTCAGCTGTAGAGCTGATTCTGCTCCCAGGCTGAGCTGGTGCAGAGCTGGTGTGGCATGCAGGAGTTTTGTGCTGATTTTTCTTTTTTTTTCTGAAATACTTCAATGTTCCATAGTGAAAGGCCTGGCACCAATTCTCCCTGCTGCTGACTGACCCCAGCATCATCCTGTAACTTGAGCTTTTCTCCCTTTGGTATGGTTGTACACAGCTTAGAACAGCTGTTGTACCTAATTCTGCCTGTGGTTTGGTTCTTAGTTCTCTGGATGCAATATTGCCTCCAATGGCTTGTTCCAGCCACTGTGCACTGAACTGTGGCTGTAAGGCTACAATTAGCCAACAGGGCCAGCAAAACCCTTGCTTACAGTTTGCCCCTGTCCATGGCTGGGTAATTGCTCTGTGCTGGGAAGGGGCAGAAACCAACATGGATTGGAGTGTGGAGAGGGTGGTGGGCTCCCTGAGGGCATGAGAGATGCAGGTCACTCAGTCCCATTGTGCTCTGCTGCAGAGCGGGAATGTGGCTATGGATCTCCTTTGCGATGCAGAGAAGTTTGAACTTAGGGCTTGAAAGAAGCCACAGTTCCTCTCCTCTGTCTTTGGAAGAAAAGCTGAGCTCAAGGAAGGTTTGTGGCTGTGAATCTTGAACAACTTGGGATTCTCAGGCCAAGACCTGTGACAGAGGTCCCAGGGCACCCTGCAGAGCTATGGCAGTGCTGTGTTCCTGAAGAGGTTGCACAGGCAGCCTTGGCTGCCCTGGAGGCATCTGTGGGCCTGCAGCCCTGATACATGGGGAGTTGAATGTATGAGGGTGCTGCTGGTTGAGAAAGGCTTCCCAGTTTGAGCTGACTTGAGAGTAGCATTTCTGGACTGAGAGATATGTCTGTGGGCTTAAAAAGTCATTTGCACCTCAGCCTGGATGTAAAACCTAACTGGAGGGGGGAGGCTTGACAGAAAAGGGTTTGGGCTTCCTGGTAAACAGCAATTTGCCCAGGAGTCAGCAATGCACCCTTGCAGTGTTGAAGGTGAACTGCATCCGAGGCTGTATTAGCAAGAGTGCAGCCAGCAAGACATCACTCTCCTCTGCCCAGCCCTGGGAGACCATATCACAGGTACCATGGCCACTGTTGAGCTATCCAGTGCACAGAGATATCACCACACTGGAGCAAGCCCACATGGACCCAAGCTGATCCAGGCCTCTTCAAATTCTGGGACCCCTGCCATGTCAGGCTGCCTCAGCTCTTAGACTTGCCCCAGATATCTCAATCAATGCAGCGCTGTGTGGCCTGGCAGTGCTGTTGTCCCTTTCTTCCCTGCCCACTCTTCCAGTTACCTTCCAAGGCCTGGGCCAGCATTCACAAGGTAAACAAGGCAGGATGATGCTGGCCTGGCCTGCTGTCTCTGGTTAGCTCCAGGTCATGGCTGGTAGGGCTGAACTGAGCTGATGCTTCCCTCCTACCCTCAGTGTTTGCACTTAGCCATGTGGTACTGCATTCCCTTTTTGAAAGATCCCCATCTTAAAACCCAACTCTCTTCTTTAAGTGAAAGTCTTGTCTCTAATACTTCATTTGAGTCTTATGAAAAATTTTCCCTTTGAAAGTCTTTTCTTACTGCACCAGGAGCCTCAGGTCTGCTTCTAGCAAGAAACTAGCAGCAGTTGCGAGAAGTTCCCAAACAAATGAGGGACATTTGCGCATGTCTGCAGGTTCTGAAAGCAATTTTATTCTGCAGGATGAACACAGACTACAGCAGGGAAATGGTGCGTACATGGCCTGCCTGGGCTCAGAGCAACTTAGATCAGGTTAGCTAGTGGTGACTTATACTTTTCTGCTGAAGTCATCTATACCTGCAAAGAAAAAAGAGAATTATACCTTGCTGGATCAGGAGGGCTTTGGATTTCTCAGCACAGTTTTCTCTCCAGAAGGAACATGCTTGGAAATCGCAGCATTTATAAAGACTTGTTCTAATGATGATCCCTAAAAACCTACAAGAGGTGAAAGGCCAGAGACAAAGCAGGGAGCTTTGCTACTTTTCAAGAGAAGAGGAAAAGAAAACAGCTCTTGATATACAGTAACAACCTGTTCGCCCCCAGCCCCCCAGCCAGCAAAACAGGCCCCAGCAGGGCACTGCTCTGGCCATGTGCCCAGTGCAGACAGGAGGGGGGAAGAGTACTAATGGTACGGAGCTGGTTTGATGAGGATGGCAGAAGCTTTGCAGTTCCCATTGCACAGGCTGCCCCAGGTTATGTCCCCCTTGACGTTCAGCCATACAGAATAACAAGCTGAGTACCACCACAGCGGGAAGCACAGTTCCCTCTGTAAGTGTCCTGATCCCGATCTTCTGTTGAGAACTTCATGTTGTTGTGCACATTCCTGGGATTGTCTGAGTCCATGGCATCCTCCGCTGTCCCCCAGTAGGTTCTCAGCCTCAGCCGGTAGCCGTGGGACTCATCTTCCAGGCTGAAGAGGTTGTATTCTGTGAACCTGATCTTGTTTGCAGCATCCCAGATGATAAACCTGACCTGGTAGACCTTCTGCTTGGAGATCTGATGGATGTACTCAGTGCCCAGCCAGTACTCGGTGTGCAGGTTCCCAAAGCCATACTTATAGGTGCTCCAGGACTCAGCCCAGGTGATCTCTGTGCTCTGCCGGTTCCTCTGGATGACAGTCCAGCCCCCATCCGTCACATTCATTTCACAGTACACCACAATGGAGTGCAGTCCTGTGGGCTGGATGACATAGATGCCGCTGGGGCTGCCAGCAGAGACCTCACTGCAGTCCTTGGGCCAACCTGGGGCAGGAGAGAGGGTGATTTAACAAAAGCTTGTGCAACAGGACAATGCCATGTTTCACCCTGTGGCAGGATAGAGGGACATCTGGCCAGAGTACCTGGGGGATAATCAGCTGTCCCAGCCCAGAGAAGTCAATGTGCTTGGCTGATGAGAGTGGGTTGGCCTTAGCCCTGTGTTCCTCTTCCATATGGGACACCTAACAGGAGGTAGCCCCAGTGAAAGGCCCCAGACCCCCTGGGCTGTGCTGGTATCAGTCCAGAAGGCTGATATGGACACTAGTGGGCTCCTTTGGATGTCCTGAAAAAGGGATTGTGTCACTAAAGCAGGGTCATGCTGGGGAGGAAGGTGAGAGGACCTTGCCCCTGCCTGTGACTGAGGGAACAGGAGAAAAATGACCCATTCAAGCACACAGACACCCTTACCACTCTGCACAGTGCACACACACACATACATGCACATGCACAGCACTGCAGCCTGCATTGCGTACACCTCCTCACATCCACCATCCTCCATCCTGGAGCAGGCCAGGGCTAGGGATCGTGTAGGGTCCTTCCCCACCCAGAGCTGTCTGTACATAAGCACACAACACTGGAACCCCCCTGTGCTGGCAGGTGTGGTCTCCCCATGCCTTCAGCTCACTTGCTGCAGGACTTCCCACTACAGTTAAGTCATCCTGCCAGATGGGCAGAGCTCCTCTCCCCATCTGAGCAAAGCCTGGGGTTGATGCCGCGTCTCCCCAGTCCACCTGCCTGTATACACTATGGAGGTGTTTTTTGGATCTGAGGCATCATAGCACACGCTCTCCCAAGTGTCATTTTATCCAGTCTCCACTGGCCCAGAGCATGGGCTAGGGCTGTTTACCAGCCAGGGCTGACCCAGACCAAGGCTCTGAAAGGTGTTGGTGAGAGCACTGCAATGACCACAGGATGCTACATACTGGTTTTCTTCAGAGCACTCGCCAAAGTGTTGGAGGGAGATTTCTTGAAGATGTTTAGGGTTTGTATATGTATGGAGTGGCCTGGGGCAGCCAAGACCAGCACACAAGCAAGGAGCAGAAGGCACTGGGCTGCTAGAAAGGGAAAAGATGGAGAAAAGATGAAATGCGACCTATTTCCAGAAAGGCAGGAAATCCCATGGCTCTAGAGCTGCACAGTGTAACACAACGATGTGAGATGCAGGAGTGCACCAAGCATGCTGAGCAGCATCAGACTAGTCTGTGCAAGCTGGAAAGCTTGCCAAAAGGCCTCAACTTTTTTGCCCAAGGGGTAGACAACCTTGCCTTTTCCCCTTGACCAGCTCCCAAAAAGTCATGCATGAGATGATAGTTTTGGGTGGAGCAAAGCACCCCAAACCCAACTGAGCCGAGTTTCCTCCCTGGCCCCTGAAACAGGGGACTGGCTGGGGTGAGCCAGAAGGCAGGGCACAAGCTGCTGGTGTTCAAAGGGGTGGCAGGTGAGCATGCCCTTAGAGGGCACTGATGTCACTGCTCCCCATCAGCGTGCGAGGACCAGCGCATGGAGCCTCTCCCTATTGCTGGGCTGCCCTACCTGTGCTCCTCCCATTGCTAGCAAGGAACCCTCTGCTTCCCAGCCCTGTACTCTCCCATGGTGTCCACGCCGGAATGCTCTCTGGAGTGCAAAACTGTGGAGCGGCAGGTCTCACAGAGGCATTTGTAGGGCCCTCTGCAGTGGGTGGTCTGAGTGGGTCCTACACCCTCTCCGGGATTCCTTTCTCCCGGAGGAGGAAATCAGGCTGGATTTCCTTTGTGCCCTTAGAAAACACAAGCCAAGATGAAGGTGCCTGTGGTTCTAGGTGCATAGCTTCCTGAGCTGCAAAGAAAATAAACCCCTTGCCAGCAAGAGTCCTTGGAATGGTCTTTTGTGTGAATGCTTAGCTTGTTGGCTGGAATTTCCCCTGGGAACTATTTGGGAGCTTTGAAGAGTGCAGCTCAATAAATAAACACTTGAATGCCAGTCACCAACCAGTGTGGAGAGCAAACACTGGGGATGTTCCTGCCTCCCACCATTACAGCAGGGTGCTGCCAGATCAGTTGGTTCTTGTTTAATGTGCTTTTGACAAGCCCAGCCTAGCTCTTGGTGGGGAAGTCAGAGCAGCTCCAAGACTCCCAGAAAGACTGCCTGTTGTGGGACAGTATTTGGAGCAGCTGGTGTTTTCTGGACTGCATGACAGCAGGCAGAGGGTTGTGACAGAGGTGATCTCCATCTGGGGGAAGCAGAAGAACTCTCTACTCCCCATTGGGCCACAGTCCTGATCTGGAAGGATGCAGCTGATTTGGCCTGCTGAAAGACACTGGCTAAAAGGTTTCTGTAGGCCAGTTGAGACAGCTGTGGTCTCTGGGGCATTGGTTTTGGGAGACTGGTCATCCAGGATGGATGGCTACAGAGGAAAGCAAGTGTCTGCCTAGGAATTGAGTGAAACTGGGAGGATGGAGGGCAGCAATGGGGATCTGAGCATGTACAGTGGGGAATGGAAGGGTCTGAGCATGCACAGAGGGGAAAGCAGAAATCTTGACCCTGTGTGCATAAAGAGGAAATGGAGGCAATCTGAGGGTGCATGGAGGGAAAATAGAGAGGAACTGAGGGTGCACAGAGGGTCTGGAAGGGATCTGACAGTGGAACCCATAGGAACTGAGCACCCACAGAAGGGACGGGTGGGATCTGAGTGTCGATGGAGGGCAACAGTGGGAATCTGAGGGCACTTGTCGTGGAAAAGAGGGATGTGAGTGTGCACAGAGGGGAGAAGCCAGCACTGAGCAGATGCTGAAAGGAACAGAGGAGGTCTGAGTATTCAAGGAGGGGAACAGAGGAGATCTGGATGCATACAGAGGGAAATGGAGGATGCTTGAGTGTGTAAGAGAGGGACTGGAGAAGATCTGTTTATCCAAGGAGGACAACAGAGGGGTTTCAAGAGAGCAAAATGAGGGGAATGGAGAGGATATGAAAGCAGCTGGATAGGAATGGAGAGCATCTGAGAGTGCTTGGAAGTGAACAGAATGAGTCTGAGGGGATCTACAAGCACCCAGAAGGGAACAGAGGGAATCTGAAAGCATGTGGAGAGGCATGGTTTGGATGTAAGGCACACAGAAAGGATGGTGGGGACTGGGGGGTAGAGATCTCAGCATGCATAGATGGGAACTGTGGGGTTCCAAGGCACAGGTGGGGGAGCAGAGAGGATCTACAAGCACTCAAAAAGGAATGGGGGGTAATTGAGGGTTCACAAAGGGGAACAGAGGGAGCATAAACTTGCATACAGAAGAATGGAAGGGACCACAGTGACATGTGGAGGAATAGAGAGTTCATTGAGGGGATCTGAATGCACACAGAATTGAATGAATGGTTTTGATGTGCCCTCTGATGCTCCCCAGGGTCTTTTATTTGCCCTCTGGTGCAATGGAGAGGCTTCCGTTTGGTCCTCTTGTCCCTTAAGAATCACTCCATTAACCTTGTGGTAAATGCACCTTCGGTCGCCTCTGATTTCCCTCCTGTACACCTCAGACTCCTCCGTTGGCCTTCTGGTGCCACCTAGAGTCCCCCATTTTCTTTGCAGTGCATCCCAGTGTCCTACATTTGCTTTCCTTTTCATGCCAGAGCACTCCATTCCCTTTTCATACACCCTGTTTCCCTTTGCAAATCCTGTCACCCCGGAGACCCCGGCAGGGTTCCTGGGCAGCAGGGACCTCTTTGTGCAGGATGCTCAGTAGAAAGTCAGGATAAGACTCCAGTCTGGAGATAGTGATAGTCCACTGCTTGCTGGGGCCACAGACCCAGCATGTTTGCAGAGATAGGGAAGGTCCAAGGTCAAGCCTGGAGGCCAAGTCAGCTGGTCCCATCAGGGGCAGAACTGGAGGAAGGAGACTGGGCACAGACATAGCTGCTGCACAGCTGCCATGTAGCCAGTGGTAAAGGCACAGCTTAAAAGCAGCTCTCCTGCTGCTTAAAAGAAGGAGGAACAGGCCCCCATTTCTAGATTTTTTCACGATAGTGACGGAGCTGACTTCGGACATGGCCAGCTAAACTTCTTAACTCAGTGAACTACAATTTCAGAAGGGGGAAAAGGACTCAAGGGTGCTGGCATCGTCCTGCCTCCACAAGCAGTAACATGGGAATCTCTGGAACTGTCCATGCAGAGCCCTGTGGCAGGGGAAGCAAACTCTGATGGCTCCTGGGGCCTGCTCCTGCCTTGGGATCTGGGTCTTCCCTTCCCACAGGGAAGCACAAGGATCCCAAGTGCCAGTTAAAGACACGTTTGTGCTTCCATAACTAGGGCCAAAGGATAGACTCTCTGGGAGCCCAAGTGTCATGGTTACTCTAAGGTCTCTTGGATTATGGCCCCACCGTGTGTTCTTCTCCCATCTGTAACAGTGACAGTGTTTGGGGTGGGTTGGGTAAGGGTCTGGGTGCTCTGGGCAAATTCAGAGGCCACAAACCTATGGGAGGCTCTTGATTCAACTAGAGGATTGTTTTGGAAGGTGTGCCCATCCAGGAGGGTGAGGGTAGAGGGTAGTGTGATGTGGGACTTTAATAAGTGTGGTCTGACCAGCCCCTCTTTGCTGCCATTCAAGTAAGATGTTTTCTGGCACTGGGGAAACAAGGTGTTTGCTGAGGCAGGTGGCAATGTGATGGCCTCTCTTGCCATCTCATTGGGATGCAATAGCAAGATGTGAAAGGACCTCTTGAGATCACCTGGTCCAACCCCCTCCTCAAGAAAGGTCAGCTACAGCAGGCCACCAAGGAAAGTGTCCAGTTGGGTTTGAATATCACCAAGGATGCCAGTGTTTGGTCACACTCACAGTGAAAAAGTGTTTTCTCATGTTCAAATGGAACTGCCTGTATGTCAATTTGTGCCCATTGCCTCTTGTCCTGGCACTGGGCACCACTGGAAAGAGCCTGGCTCCCACTTCTTCATTCTGTGCCTTCAGGTATTTATATATATTGATAAGACCCCTCTCTG
Source organism: Aquila chrysaetos chrysaetos (assembly GCF_900496995.4). Classification (NCBI taxonomy): domain Eukaryota; kingdom Metazoa; phylum Chordata; class Aves; order Accipitriformes; family Accipitridae; genus Aquila; species Aquila chrysaetos. Next base: position 30,684,539 of record NC_044013.1, on the reverse strand, counting down.
AGCCTTCTATTCTCAGGCTGAAGAGTCCCAGCTCTCTCAGCCTTTCCTCGAAGGGGAAATGCTCCAGCCCCTTAATCATCTTTGTGGTCCTTTGAGGGGAGGATGCAGGATCCCCTTGATCTTGTTTTTTTTCTGGTGGCTGTTCCTGTCTGTCTCAGGGAGGACAGAGCATGGTTCCACCAGCCTATCTCTTTCTCAGACTCCCTGATGCTCCTTAACCTTTCTACTTCCTCTCATAGCTCTGCCACCAGGCTGAGCAGATCACCCACTTGGTCACACCTCACACAGCTGTTCTCACTACTGCCATTCTTATCAGTGAAAGGCTCTGGCACACCCTGCAGCCTCAGGCCTGGATGGCTGTATGTTTTCATAGGAGCTCTGTCTGGGTTGCCACATGCATTCTGGTGAGTGCAGAGGACATGGCTTTCTGCCAGGTGGATACCATAGCTAAGCTTGTTCTGAGAGGGTGGTGACCACCAATGGGACTCACCTCTTGAGCTGGTAGGATGACGATGCCCTTCCTGTGCGCACTTCCGCACAAACTGCCACACAAACTGCCGTGCCACACCCTGGCTGACATGCCACACTGTTTGCCCGCTCTGTTTGCAGTGCTCCTGGCTGCTAGTCTGCTTTTTATAGGTGTGGGAGTGGCCGCGGTTGCTCTGGCAATGCCTAGGCCTCATCAGCATCTCTCATGAGAGCTGTTGGCTGCCCGCGGGTCTCTCCACTGCCATGGTGTTTCCCTGCCTCAGGAAACCACCCTGTTGTGGCGGGTTGACCCTGGCTGGATGCCAGGTGCCCACCAAAGCCATTCTATCACTCCCCCCTCCTCAGCTGGACAGGGGAAAGAAAATATAACAAAGGGCTTGTGGGTCGAGATAAGGACAGGAGAGATCACTCACCAGTTACTGTCAGGGGCAAAACAGACTCAGCTTGGGGAAAATTAACTCAATTTATTACCAATCAACCAGAGTAGGTAATGAGAAATAAAACCAAATCTCAAAACACCTTCCCTCCACCCCTCCCTTCTTCCCGGGCACAACTTCACTGCCGGATTCTCTACCTATGCCCCTGCCCAGCGGGACAGGGAATGGGGTTTACGGTCAGTTCATCACATGTTATTTTCTGCCACTTCATCCTCCTCAGGGGCAGGACTCATCACACTCTTCCGCTGCTCCAGCGTTGGGTCCCTCCCACAGGAGACAGTCCTCCACGAACTTCTCCAACGTGGGTCCTTCCCATGGGCTGCAGTTCTTCATGAACTGCTCCAGCATGAGTCCCTTCCATGGCATGCAGTCCTTCAGGAGCACACTGCTCCAGCAGCGTGGGTCCCCCATGTGGTCACAAGTCCTGCTCTGTGGGCTCCTCTCTCCACAGATCTGCAGGTCCTGCCAGGATCCTGCTCCAGCGCGGGCTTCCCACAGGGTCACAGCCTCCTTCGGGCACCCACCTGCTCCGGCGTGGGGTCCTCCACAGGCTGCAGGTGGATAGCTGCTCCACCATGGACCTCCCTGGGCTGCAGGGGGACAGCCTGCCTCACCATGGTCTTCACCACGGGCTGCAGGGGAATCTCTGCTCTGGCACCAGGAGCATCTTCTCCCCCTCCTTCTTCACTGACCTTGGTGTCTGCAGGGTTGTTTCTCTTACACGTTCTCACTTCTCCCTCTGGCTGCCGTTTCTGTGTGCCCTGCAGCTTTTTTCCTTCTTAAATATGTTATAACAGAGGTGCTTCTACTATCACTGATTGGCTCAGCCTTGGCTGGTGGCAGGTCCATCTGAGAGCCGGCTGGTATTGGCTCTGTCGGACACAGGGGAAGCTTCCAGCAGCTTCTCACTGAAGCCACCCCTGTAACCCCCCCTGCTACCAAAACCTTGCCACACAAACCCAATACACCTGTGCACCAAGATCTGCCACTCTGCTGTGGACTGGGCCAGCTCTTGGGCAGCTTGCCTCAGCAGGTGAGTATGGAGGTATTCATGGGATGGGATATGGAGGAATGAAAAGGAGAAGCCTTGCGTAGGTTTCAAAGAAGGGGATTTGGGAACTGCAAGAGACTGGATGGGGGTGCGGACAGGACAGGATTATCAGGGGTGAAGGCAAGGAATTAGACATCTAAATAGAGGGAATTTGGGGACACCAAATAATGTGACTGGCAGGGACTGAAGGTAGAGGATTTGGGGAGACCAAAATGAGGGACTGGGAGCCCCTTCTCCAGCCCACACACCCCAGGGGACCCATGTGTCTGGGTATCCCCACTCCTCAAGAGGGGACCCAGGCGTCTGGGACCTGCCTAGGAACTCCACTGTCTGCTGGGGACCCAGGCATCCGGACTCTGCCTAGGAACCCTTCTGTTGCCTGGAGACCTAGGTGCCTGGGCTCCACCTAGGCACCCTGCTGTTCCCTGGGGATCCAGGCATCTGGGTGCTATGCTTTGGGGCCATGGGGTGGTGGTGGGTGCCCCTGATGCTCGTGCTGGCCCCCTGGCTCCCTGGAAACCCAGGCATCCAGGCAGAGGGACCTGGCTTGTGGCACTGGGTGGCCCTGGCATCCTGGCTCCCTGGGGTGCACCCCTGCCTGCTCTGCTTTGGGTCCCCCATTCAGCGGTCACAGCTCTGCCGTGACATTACTGGGGCCTCCCTCAAGGACCCCCAGCATCAACACTGCCTTGAGGCCCTTGTCCAGGCTGCTGTGCCACTCGCCTCTGTCACTGTGGGTGCGTCATGGGACCCAAGGGACACCCAACCCAACAGGGACCCTGCCCATGGACCCCCATCCCGACTGGCACATCCAACCCACCAGAGACCTCCATCCCAAGGGGGACCCCCCCACTGAATAGGACCCCAGAGCCCTCTGAGGTTCCCCACTTCAACTAAGGCCCTCACACTGACACTGGCCAGGATCCCGGGCAGTTGGGGACCCCTTTCCTAAACAGGCACCCCAGGGACCCACCCCAGACAAGGACCCTAGGGACTCTCAACCATGCCCAACCTGGAACCCAGGGACCTCTGGGGATGCCAACCCTGCCTGGAACCCTGAGAGTCACCCAACCCTGACCAGGTACATGCTGGGGACCCCCTGGCCCTACCTAGGACCTCAGGAATCCCCACGGATACCTGTCCCTTCCCAGTATCCCTAAACCCTGAGCAGGACTCCAGGAACCCCTGGAAACCACCAGCCCTTACTGGACCCTCCCATCCCTGAACCTTCAACCCCAACCCTGTACTGGTCCCAGTGCCCCTGTACTGGTCCTAGGGTCGGGGCAGCACGAGGCACTTCGAGAGATCATCATGAATGCCCTGCATTTTCTGAAGAAGCAGAGGGACTTGAGTGAGCAGGGGACATGGGACATGTGAGGCGATAGGGCCAGGACATGGGGCATGGGGGATGGGACGTGGAGGCCTTGAGTGGGGGGTGTGGTGAATTATAGGATATATGGAGGTCTGAGGGTTGTAAGGGGATATTTGGGGAATCCTGACGGTATATGGGCTTCAAGGTATACAGCTTCTGGGGTTTTTTTGGGGGGGGTATTTGGGAATATATGGGACTCCAGGATGGATGTATGGGGTCTAGGTGAGTCGTACAGGGGATCTGGGGGGTCTGGGGAGGGTTTATGGGGATCGGGGGAGGGCACATTGTCTCACCTGGACATCTGGGACACCCCAGAGCCCTTTGAGGTGTCTCTGCAGGAAGCCGTCAACATAATTTGGGTGAAGCTGAGCCAGCTAGAGGAAGGTATGGGGCCAGTGGGGACACCCACCCAGGACTCGCACCTTGGGGAACCTTTGGGACCCCCACACAAGGGACTGTCACAGAGATACCCACACTGGACACCTACACCCCAGGGACCCCCACTCTGGGCACCCCCATCCTGGAGAAACCCCCAGGGACCCCATCTGGGCTAGACAAGGGCTGAGCCCTGACAGCTCATCACATGGATGTGGATTCCCAATGATCCCCAGTCTAATGCTGCTTCCTCCCCACCAGCTCCAGCCTGCGTCCCCCCCTGTGGTGAGTGCCCATCCCTCTGTCTTGCAACCCTCTATCCCCTAGTACATGTCCCAACCTCCTGGGACAAGCAAGTCCCTCCCTCCAAGGGTACCAGCCAGCCGCCCGCATCTTCCAGTGTGCTACCTGCCGCCTCGTGGACTGCCAGTTTCCCTTGGACTGCCCAGGTATGAGGCCATGGTAGACCCAGGCATCCAGGCTGGGCTAAGCCCCACCCTGTAACTGGATGCCTCCAGGGCTCTGGGGGGCAACTTTCATTTCCCACATATGGGCACGTCTGCTTGGCCTACCATGAGCGCACAAGAGTGTGCCAAGGTGCATGCTTACCCATCCCCACTGTGAGCACACAAGCACATGCAGTTGCACAGCAGCACAATCATTTCTGTAAGTGCGTCAGCAGATGTGAACTCACATGCCTGTCAATGCTCCCAGTGCAGGACATGTGGGTCCACACAGATGAAGCCATCACACTGCACTGCGATGTGCCCTTTGCCACCCCCGCCGACCTGCCCATTACCTGGATGTTTGCCAAGGATGTGAGTTGCACATGCACGTGCAAGGGTGTACAGAGACATTCATGAGAGGACTGGGCATGGGTAGCAATGCCTGCATGCAAACAGTTGTGCACTTGTGAGGACTATCAATAGATACAGGTATTGCTTATACAGTAGATAATGTGTGGTATAAGTAGCATGTGTAAGCATGCACAGGATGAAAGCAAGCACTCACCCATGTGAAGGGTGCATGCAAGCAGGAGGCAGGTCACTCCTGTGTTTGCAGATTCATGTGCACGCGTGTGTGAAGGAAATGACTTTTGCATATGCCCTGCTTGTGCATCCCTGTGGGCACAAGCACATACATGAGGTGCATGAGCAAAGGGTACAAGAATCATGAAGGGGGCATGACGATCATGTGCAGGACATGGGTGCCTTTGCATACATGTGTATGCCATTTCATGTACCTGGTGGACCAGGCTGCACTGATGTGTTTCTCCACACCCCAGCTGCGCACACAGGACCTGGCACTGTTTGAGGAGATGCAGGCAAGTGCGGAGGGACCTCTCAGTCTGACCCTCCAGGACCCCACTCCAGGAACCATCGCCTGTCGCCTGGGGGTCCTTTCTGAGCCCTTGGTCCGCAAGTACTTCTACCTCAATGGTGCGCCCAGACACCTGAGTGCCCTGGGGGCAGTGAGCAATGATGTGGGGTGGAGCAGGACCCCAGACACCTGGGTCCCTGGGAGGGGGGGGTGCATGGGGGTGTAAGCTGGGTGCCAGGACACATGGGTCCATGGTGGACAGGTGGAGTGGAGCAGGTGTTTCCTGATGCCTGGCTCCTCTGGGGGAAGTAGGGCACATGGGGTGGAGCAGGGACACCCAGACGCCTGGGGCCCTGGGGGCAGTGAGGTCTGTGGCTGAAGCAGGTCTTGCAGGGACACCTGCTCCCTGGGGAGCAGTGCCCCATGACCCAAGGTGCCTGGGTCCTCACAGTGTCAGGGGGAAGTGTGGAGGCAGAGCAGGGACTCCAGGCTCGGTTCAAGGCTGTGCTGCACTGGCCCCACGGCAGGACCCCCCTGCACCACATGGCATCGCTGGGGCTGGGGCTGGCACTTGGCTCCATGGCACTCATGCTGCTGCTGCTGTGAGTTGTCCTGATGTGGTAAACCTTAACCGCAAAACCCCTACGCTTCTGGGGCTCCTCACAGACCAGCATGGGACTCCCAAACCCTCCTGCACTCTCAGTCCCTCAAGATTCCCTACAAATGTGAGGGGACCCGGGTGTCCAATGAGGGCCATAGACTGCCGGGACTCCTAAACTCACAGTTTAGAGTCCTATTTCCCCCTGGGACTCCCACTGTTCTCTGGCCCATTCTGGGACCCCCACCTTGCACCCAGGGCCACTCCAGGCTGTCTTGCTTCCCCCAGATTCCCTAACTGCCCCTGAGACGCTACCACTTTCCCCAGAACCCCCACTGTCCCTTTGGGGGCCCCAGTTACAGTCAGTTGACCCAGTTGCCCCTAGGGTCTCCTACTTTCACCCTTAGACCCATCAGCTGCTTCCAGGACCCCCAACTGCTCCTTGGGCCCCCCAGATGCCCCATGATTCCCCCTTCCCTGGGATGGGGATATATGGTTTCCTCCCCTCTCCTCCTCTTTCTCCATTCCTCCTTCTGCCTCCCAGGGCCACCTGGCAATGTCGGAGCCTCCCAGACCTCAGTGACCCCTGGACATCCCACAGACCTGGACAACAGGGTCCCCCAGGGGATTCCAAATGCCTGGATTCACCCTGGGGGAGAGCTTGACACATAGATCCACCCCTGAGGACCAAAATTTCTGCAAATGCTTTTCTTGCATTGAGGTGGCATGTGCAAATGGGAACAGTCTAAAAATAGAACCACACAGTTCTAAAAATCTGGATTATGCTGGAGATAGAGATCTGGGGGTTTGGGGCTTGCATACAGAAAAACTGGGTACTTGGTAGTGCATAAGCAGTCCAAAATATAGTTCTGACACTCCTGACCCTGCATTTCAACAGCTAGCACTAAGGGAAGGTCAGACTGCTACCTGTAGGAAAGCGTTCTCTTGATAGTGATGTATCAAAGATACTCATGTATAATAACACCTTTATATGTCATGGGCACTACAAATGCCAAGTTACTTTCTCCTCTGATTATTTGCCTAAAAGCATTTTATCACATATTTACTTTTATACCACTGTATAACCCAGTTGACTTCAATTTGGATAAATTGCTGCTACAGATTTTGTAGACATTATGTCTGTAACAAAATGGCCAAACAGTAGAGGAAGAATGCTATAGGATTCCTTGAAGAAGAGATTAAAAAAACCCAAACAAGCCCTTAAGACTGTGATAACGGTATCTCCAGTGCTCTATGTTGCCTTCAAATGTACCTAGACTTATGTTAGAAAAAACAGCTACCAGAAAAACATGAAAAAAACAGCTGCAAACGCAGTACATACAGAGTATGCCCATATCCCATTGGTGCATTCAGTCCCATGCTATTGGTAAAACATTTCCATCACCTGGGCTGACATTCCAATTGTATTTAAATCTGCAGTGCTGTCAGTACTGGTTGTGGTTGAGGAGCCTGAGCTGCAATCTCTGGGCCGAAGACTCAGCCTGTGCTCCCTCATCCCCCAGGGGCTGATCCTGATCTGAGCAAGAACATTCTCCTCTTGCAGTCATCTGGTAACACAACAGAGCTATCATGTGCTCATCCTGGAGGCTGCAGCTCACATTTCTCATCCAAATAATAGTTTCCCATTAGGAACACACTGTGTTTTTGTGATCCTTGCCTATTTCTTCTGCTGCTAAGCAGTGGACTGTGGGGGGGGGGGGAATCACATTCCTTTCAGACACAGGTTTCCCTCAGGCAGATGGCTGTGTGAAGCAAAGGGAAGGGGATGAAGCTCTTCCCATGCTGAATGCTGAGGACAGGAGCATACACAACTGGCAAAGGAGGGAGACAGAAGGATGCAGCCATCAGGCATGGGCTCTCCCTTCCTCTCAGACCTCTTGGGCTCTTTTCTTGTCTCTGCCTCAGACCACGGCGAGTGCTGAAGGGGCTCAGAACAACATGGAGCAGCCAAGGGCAGAAAGGGAGTGCTAGTTTGCTGCGGTCCCACAGTGGAGGGCTTTCTTCATGGTCATTTGCTACATGGCGACGTGACCGTGTCCTTCAGGACCCTGGTTCCTTATTGGATGCTCTGGAGCTGTTTGGGGGATGTGCTCAGCTGGAGGACAGCAGCTCAAGGCAGCTTTGCTGGAGCTCTAGCACAGAAGCCATCAGCTGCCAAGCACAAAATCCAGTTGCTGAGACTGTCCAAACGGACTGACTCCAGGGGAATGAGCCCTTATGGTCCACTGCAGGTTGGGGCTGACTGAGGGTCTCAATGATGAGATGGCCAGAGTGGACCCTTCCCAGAGATTGAGGCAGTTCTCAGGCCTGGTTATCACTTTGGAGAGGAGGCTGGCAGTGCATCAGAGAGTGTACCAGCATCCTCAGAGGTGATGGGCCATTTCTCTGCACCACCCACCTTGCCACTCCAAGCAGAGGAACCCATGGAAGTGGGGGCCACCAGCCCACACTCCTTACCTCAAAAGCAAAAAAGTAGGTGGAGACAGCAGACGTTTTTATTATATATGTTTATATTATGTTTTTCTTGCATATTTCCTGCAAACAAGCAAGAAATCAAGCAAAAGTAGCAGAAGGCTTGTGTGGATGAGCACGCAGTTCCTGAGTAAACTCAGACATATAAAGGAAGTATTCAAGAGATGGCTGATGGAATACAGAGATGCTGTCCAATCATTCAGGGATGGGGTTGGGCAAGCCAAGGCTGGCCTGGAGTTGAATCTGGCCAGGGTTGTGAAGGGCAGCAAGAAAGATTTCTACAAGTACATAAACAAAAGGAATACTAGGGAAAATGCAGGCCTGCTGCTGAATTCCTGTTCAGGGGCCCTGGTGACACAGGACATGGAAAAGGCCAAGATACTCAATGACTTCTTCACTTGTACCTTTACTGGGAAGGCCAGCCTTCAGGGATGCCAGGCTCAACAGATCAGTGGGAAAGTCTGAAGCAAGTATGACATACTTTTGGTGGAAGAGGATCAGGCTAGGCAATACTTAAGCAAACTGGACATACAGAAGTCCATGGACCCTGATGGGATGCACCCGCAAGTGCTGAGGGAGCTGGCCGATGTCATTGCAAGGCCACTCTCAATAATCTTTGATCCATCCTAGGAACTGGGAGAAGTGCCTGAAGACTGAAGGAAAGTAAATGTCATTCCTAGCTTCAAGAGCAAGAAGGAGGACCCAGGGAACCAGAGGCTGGTCAGCCTCACCTTGATACCTGGGAAGGTGATGAAGCAGCTAGTCTTTGAAACCATTTCCAGGCACAGGAAAGACAAGATGGTGATCTGGAGTAGTCGGCATGGATTTACAAAGGGGAAATCATATTTAAGTAACTTGATAGCCACCTACAATGAGGGACTAGCATGATCGATGAGGGGAAAGCAGTGGATATTGTTTAGCTTGATTTTAGTAAGCTTTTGACATTGTGTCTCAAAATATCCTAACAAACAAACTGGCAAAATATGGATTAAATAAGTGAACAGGGAGGGTGGACTGAAACCCAGCTGAATGGACAGGCACAGAGAGTGCTGATTAGTGGCAAAAGTCCACCTGGACACCGGTCACCAGTGGTGTACTCCAGGAGTCAATCCTGGTGCCATCCAGCTGCAAGGTAGGTCTGCGAAAAAGGACATGGCGATCCTGGTGGGCACGAAACTGACCATCAGCCAGCAATCTACGGTCATGGTAAAGAATGCCAACAGCATCCTGGGCTGCATTATGAGGAGTGTTGCTGGCAGGTCAAGGGAGGTGATCCTTTCTTTCCCTTTGTTCAGCACTGGTGAGGCCATACCTGGAGTCCAGTTCTGGGTTCCCCGGTGTGAGAGACATGGACAGAGAAAGAGAGTAGCATAAAGCAAAGGAGTGAATGGAGGCAAGTCCATGGTCAAGGCAGCAGGCAAACCCCCTCCTTGCCTGCCTTGCCTTCCCAGGTGCCTCTATACAACAGGTATGAGGCTCTGGATGTGGAAGGCCAGTCAATGGATGATGTGGATGACGGTCCATCTACACCAGAGGTGCTGCCAAGGTCAGAAAGGCCTACCCCACCCCATATCACTGCCACCTCCATGGGGAAGAAAAGACAGGTTATATTGTAGGTGACTCCTTCTAAGAGGAACCGAGGATCCAAAATGTCGGACAGACCCTCCTCTTAGGGAAGTCTGCTGCCTCCCTGGGACCTGAGTGAAGGACGTCACTAGGAAACTTCCTAGCCTGATACGGCCCTCGGACTATTACCTGTTACTGCTTTTCCATGTGGGTGGTGACAAAGCCACAACACATAGTCCAAAGGCAATCAAAAGAGACTTCAGGGCCTTGGGGCAGATGGTAAAGGAATCTGGAGCACAGGTTACTTTTTTCTCTATCCTTCCAGTTGTGGGCAGCAACATTGGAAGAAACAGATGGACCCAGTGTATTAATACATGGCTCTGTGGCTGGTGCCACCTCCACAGTTTTGGGGTTTTTGATAATGGGATGGCCTACACAGCTCCAGGCCTGCTGGTGTCAGATGGGATTCACCTTTCTCAAAGGGGGAAGAGAGTCTTTGCTCATGAGCTAGTGAGGCTCATTTACAGAGCTTTAAACTAGACTTGAAGGGGGAGGGGGATAATATCAGGCTTGCCCATGACAAGCTGTGGTATGACACGCCAAGGTTAGAGGGACTGGGTGTTAGTGAGGACCCTCAGCCTATTGTTCTGAGACATGCTGGGTACGCTACACCACACTTGAAGTCCTATGGAGATGAGCCAAGGGATCCTGAGGTAATAGGAGCCAACAGGGAAACACCAGTGAAATACCTCAAAGGAAGAGGTGTTCCTCTAAGAAGGTGACACATCCGACAGCCAAGCTGAAGTGTCTCTACACCAATGCATGCAGCATGGGCAACAAACAAGAGGAGTTGAAAGCCACCATGCTGCTAGAAAGCTATGACATAGTTGCCATTATTGAAACTTAGTGGGACAAATCCCATGACTGGAGTGTGGCTATCAATGGCTACAGACTGTTCAGAAGGGACAGGCGAGGAAGGAGGGGTGAAGGGGTTGCCCTCTACATCAAGAAATGGATAGATTTGAAGAGTTGTCTCTGAAGAACAGACAGGAGCAGGTTGAAATCTTACAGGTAAGAATTAGAGACCGAGGCAACAAAGGGAACCTTGTGGTTGGTATCTACTACAGGCCACCCGATCAAGGGGAACCTATTGTTGAAGCCTTCTTACTCCACCTACAGAAGGCATCGCGCTCTCAGGCTCTCGCCCTGCTGGGGGACTTAGACCACCTCAACATCTGCTGGAAAAGTAGCACAGTGAGCTGTAGGCAATCCAGGAGCCTCCTGGAGTGCATTGAGGATAACTTCTTGAGCCAGGTAATAGACAGCCCTACTAGAGGGGATGCAATACTGGACCTGTTTGTCACCAAAGCAAATGAGCTAATCAGTGACGTCAAGCTTGGAGGCAGCCTGGGCTGCAGTGATCACGCACTGGTGGAGTTCGCAGTCCTGAGGTGTATGGGTCAAGCAGAGAGTAAAGTTGGGACCCTGAATTTTAGGAAAGCAAACTTCCAGCTGTTCAAGAAGTTAGTCAATAGGACCCCCTGGGAAACTGCCCTCAGGGACAAGGGAGCAGAACAGAGCTGGCAGATCTTGAAGGATGTTTTCCACAGAGCGCAAGAGCATTCAATCCCCAGGTATAAGAAATCAGAAAAAGGAAGGCAAGAGACTGGCATGGGTGAGTTGAGACCTGCTGATCGAACTAAGGGGCAAGAAGGAAATGCAAAGGCAGTGGAAGCAGGGACAGGTATCCTGGGAAGAGTATAGGGATGCTGCCTGGCTGGACATGAGCCGGCAATGTACGCTCGCAGCCCAGAAAGCAAACCATATCCTGGGCTGCATCAAAAGAAGCGTGGCCAGCAGGTCGAGGGAGGTGATTCTGCCCTTCTACTCTGCTCTCATGAGACCCCACCTGGAGTGCTGCGTCCAGCTCTGGAGACTTCAGTACAGGAAAGACATGGACCTGTTGGAGCAGGTCTAGAGGAGGGCCACAAAAATGATCAGAGGGTTGGAACACCTTTTCTATGAAGAAAGGCCGAGAGAGGTTGGATTGTTCAGCCTGGAGAAGAGAAGGCTCTGAGGACACCTTATTGCAGCCTTTTGGTACTTAAAGGGGGCTTATATGAAAGATGAAGACCAACTTTTTTGTAGGGCCTGTAGGGATAGGACAAGGGGTAATGGTTTTAAACTAAAAGAGGGTAGATTTAGACTAGATACAAGGAAGAAATTTTTCACATTGAGGATGGTGAAACACTGGAACAGGTTGCCCAGTGTTAAGAAATATTAGTTGTTCAGCTTAAATATGTAATTTTTAAATAGAATGAATTGCTTAGACTTGTAATGTTGTGTGATTTAGTATGCTGTTCACTTACTTAGCATGAGTAGCTAGATTTGCTGAAGCCTTAGGCTGCAAGCTGTAAACTTTCACCTAGATTTGCTGAACTTGTACTGAACTTGTATCTATTCAAGCAAGACAAGGCCTTCAGAGCCAGCGCAAACCAGAAGATAAGGAGGGTACAACCATCAACAGCAGCTGCAACTAGACAAGATAACAGCTTGCCTGGAGGCAGTGAAGGAATCCAGTAAGGAGTCACAGGTTGTTGGAAGATCTCAGGCCAGAATCACTATTGGACCAAAGGGTGCACAAAAGGCACATGGAGATAGCATGAAGGGCAGTTGCATAGTCTGTAAGGGTATAATTGCCTAGGGAATTCTTTGTTTGGGGTCTGTCCCCAGAGGCCCCCAGCTCAAGCTGATCCTGCTGCTGTACTACCCTATTGAATTATTTATTTTTGAGATTTGATGCCTGAGACTCTGCTTTGGGAAACCTAGGGTTTGAACTGCAGAGCGACTAACACTGGACACCCGGACTGAATTGTGCTTCTTTAACAGAGATGTAGTAGATGCCCCATCCCTGGAAACATTCGAGGTCAGGTTGGATGGGGTTCTGAGCACCCTGATCTAGTTGAAGATGTCCCTGCACATTGCAGGGGAGGTTGGAATAGGTGACCTTGAAAGGTCCCTTCCAACCCAAACTATTCTATGATTCTAAGTATGCACTAGATGAAACCCCTTTTTTATTGCCAGCAATAAAGGTGGCTCTTGGCTGGCAGCATGAGTAGGCCCTTGTGTTACAGCTCATGATTCCTTGTAAGCGATCTGAAGACTATTCACACATTTATTTTTACAATTTACATAACCTGTTGGCTTTGGCCATGATATTGTCTGTTACCATTCACTTTTGAGCATTTGTACATGCAACCCTGCTGTGCAAGTGCCACCCTTAACGCGTATTTGTATTTAAAAAGGTGTTGATAACACACCAGTGTTTTGGTTATGGCTGAGCAGTGCTCCCACAGCATCAAGGCCATCTCTCCAAACCACCTCCCCCACACCAAAAGGCCAGTAGGCTGGGGGTGGGCAAGAACCTGGGAGGGGACATAGCCATTACAGCTGACACAAGCTGACCAAAGGGATATTCCATACCATATGACATCTGCTCAGCAATAGAAACTAAGAGAAATGAGAAGGGGGCAGGGGGAGCATTCGTCACTAAGGTGTTTGTCTTCTGGAGAAACTGCTACACATACTGAGGCCCTACTTCCCAGGCAGTGGCTGGACATCACCTGCTGGGGGGATGTAGAGAATAAATCTTTTTGTTTTCCTCTGTTTCTGTGCGCAACCTTTGCTTTTTCTTTCCTAAACTGCCTTTATCTCATTCCACGTGTTCTTTTTCATCTTATTTTCTTCCCCCCATCTTGCAGAGGAGGGGAGTGATAGAGCGGCTGGGTGGGCACCTGGCAGCCAGCCAAGGTCAACCCACCACAGTACTTTTTGACACCCAACGTGGGGCACAAGACAACAGCAGTTTTGTATTAAGTGTGTTACAGTTATAATAGTTATTACATGGCCAGCTTCTGTGTGGGTCATGGAGTTTGCTGGCTGCACTGCTTATCTCTTTATTTTGCTGAGCTTGGGAGCATGTTAATACAAACAATGGCTATGGGCTTTGCCCTGGCATTGATTCTCTTACTGGGCTGGGGGAGCTATCTTGGGGAGGGGATGGGGGAATACACCTCCCTCTTCCTAACCAAGACTGATGTGGGTGCTTCTATGATGCAGGCTCCTGAGGTCCTTGCTCACCCTTATGTGAGCCGTTTAATACCACTAATTAATGCTGTTGGCATATTGTGGGGTTTCTGGATGCTGGTGTTGTCCTAGCATAAGAGAAGGCAATTTTTGAGTGAGGTGACACTGAAATGTGCCCTGAGGCAGCCGTCCCTGGGTAGCAGGGTGTGTGGAAGGATTTGGGCAGGTGCCTAGGGTGATTATTACCTCCCATACCCTGGGACTTTACACCTGAACAGGCAAGTAACCCTGGTAATCTGAGGTGCTATCTGATAGAAGGGTGCCTTGCCTACTCCAATGAAAACGAGCAGCTTCTAGCACTGTACCTACCGAACCACAGTTCAGTACTATCAGAGGACTGTGATTAAGGCAGGGAACCAAATCACCTCTGAGAATGTGTTGACTGACAATGGGATGGAAACTACATCTGAGGACATGAGAGTAGAGACAGGGACTCAAACCACATCTGAGGACACCATGCTTGAGATAGGGACCCAAACAACAACAACTACAGTAATTGCTCTGGTAGTGAAAAAGAAACAATGGACAAGGAGGTCAACAGGTCTATATTGTCAATTAGCAAGGGAGGAGGAGGAGGAGGAAGAGGAAGGGTTTGATCAGGAAGCCTGTCCTTTGGCGAAGAAGGAGTGAAAGAAATCAGCCAGGAGGTGGAAAATACCCAGTCCCTGACTTTGTTGTCAGACCTTTGAGACATGAGGAAAGATGACAGCCACCAGCCAGGTGAGCGGATTGCTGCCTGGCTGCTCTGATGCTAGGATAACGGGGCTGACAGTCAGCAATTGGAAGGTAAGGAAGCCCAACAGCTGGGATCTCTTGCCAGAAACCCTGGAATTGAGAGAGGAATTGGAAAAGAGGCAGCAATTTGCAGTCTCTGGAGACAGCTCCTCTCAAGTGTGAGGGCAAGATATATGTTCAAGGAAGATCTTGTGAACTACCCAGGAAAGTGGACTACCGCAGATAAAGGCATGCAGTACCTGAGAGAATTAGCAGTGCTGGGAGTCATCTACAGTGATCTAGACAATGATGAGGTCTCCAAAGATCCAGAGGATGTCCTTTGCACACAGGCCATGAGGAGGAAGATGATTCAAAATGCTCCAGCGTCATATTCTAACAGCTTAGACACAATGTATTGCCCGGATACGGATGCACCAACTGTGGAGAAAGCATCTTCTGGGCTCCAAACTTTGAAGAAAAATCTCTGTCCCTTCTCATCTCCATGGACCAGCACCTTGGCTGTCAGGGGAGCCCCAAGAAGCCTCCCCTCCTGCCCTGGTCAGAGGGAAAGGGAGCCCTAGGCGCATGCTGCGTGGTGCATGCTGGTTCTTCCTGCATGACCATGGGGAGGACACAAGGAAGTGGGATGGTGAACCCACCTTTTAGCTGGGAGCCCATGTACGTGAACTGAGAGGGAAGACAGCTGTTGAGAAGGGGTCGCCCAAGAAGGCTGTCAGCTTAGTTGCTGTAGAGACACAAGAAAGCAATCAGCAACCTCCCAGACATAGAAGGACTGAGATCACCTCCCTTGATCCTGGTGAGGGGAATTTTGGTCTGGCACTGCAAGGGCACAGGAATAGAGGGTCCCTGCCTTCAGCCAGGAGGAGTAAAGGGATGACTGGGTATACTGGACTGTGTGGATCCAATGGCCTGGCACATCAGACCCACAGAAGTAGAAGGCTTTGGTAGACACCAGTGCACAGTGTACACTGGTGCCATCAGGGTATAGGGGCACAGAACCCATCTGGATCTCTGGAGTGACAGGGGAAGTCCAACAGTTGTCTGTACTGGAGGCTGAGGTGAGCTTAACAGGGGACAAGTGGAAAGAGCACCCCATTGTGACTGGCCCAGAGGCCCTTTGTAGCCTTAGCATAGACTATATCAGGAGAGGGTACTTCAAGACCCCCAAAGGAGTACTGATGGGCTTTTGGTGTAGCCACTGTGAACACAAAGATGATCAAACAGCTATATACCCTGCCCATTACAACCTGACTGAAAAAGAGATACTAGCAGCATATGAGGGGATTCGAGCCACTTCAGAAGTTGTTGGTACAGACGCATATCTCCTCTTGGCACCGCGATTGCCCATGCTACGCTGGATGTTCAAAGAAAATATCCCCTGTACACATCATGCAACAAGTGCTACATAGAGTAAGTGGGTAGTGTTGATAATGCAATAGGCTTGACTGGGGAAACCCAACCACCCAGGAATCCTGGAAGAGATCATGGACTGTCCAGAAAGCAGAGATTTTGCAGCATTGCCTGAGGAGGTGGCTCATGCTCAACAGGAACCACCATATAATGAGTTATCAGAAGATGAAAGGCATTAGGCTTTGTTTACTGATGGATCCTGTTGTGTTGTAGGAAACCATCAGAAGTGGAAAGCTGCTGTGTGGAGTCCCACACAACAGGTCGCCGAAGCTACAGAAGCAGAAGGTGAGTCAAGTCAGTCTGCAGAAGTGGAAGCCATCCAACTAGCCCTAGAGACTGCTGAATGAGAAAAGTGGCCATTACTCTATCTCTGTACTCACTCCTGGATGGTGGCTAATGCCCTATGGGGGTGGCTACAGCAATGGAAGAAGACCAATTGGCAGTGCAGGGCTAAACCCATCTGGGCTGCTGCATTGTGGCAGGACATTGCTGCCTGGGTAGAAGAACATCCTTCTAAAGGTATGTCATGTAGACACTCATGTGCCCAAAACCCATGCCACTGAACAACCTTGAAACAATGAATAGGTAGACAAGGCTGTCAAAATTGAAGTAGCTCAGGTGGACCTGGACTGGGAGCATAAAGGTGAGCTATTTATAGCTCAATGCGCCCACGAAACACCAGGACATGTAGGGAGACATGCAATGTACAGATGGGCTCATGATCAAGGGGTAGGCCTGACCAGGGAGGCCATCACGCAGGTCATTCATGAACGTGAAACTTATACTGCCATCAAGTAAGCCACACAAGTAAAGTCTCCCTGGAACAGAGGGCGGCAGCTGCATTTTTGATATGGCAAGGCCTGGCAAATTGACTATATTAGACCACTGCCACGAACATGCCAGGGCAAGTGGCTAGAATCATATACCCTGTAAGCCATACCACTGCCCGAAAGACCATCTTAGGCCTTGAAAGGCAATTTTTGTGGCAACATGTTACCCCAGAAAGAATTGAATCAGACAACGGGACTCGATTCCAAAATAACCTCATAAACTCCTGGGCCAAGAAACAACATGGAATGGTTGTATCACATCCCCTATCGCTGACAAAGCCTCTGGAAAATGGAGAGAGATAATGGACTGTGAAAGACTATGGTGAGAACATTGGGCAATGGGCCATAGAAGCACTGGGATATAAATTTAGCAGAAGCCACTTGGTTATCACCAGAGGATCTGCTACCTGTCCCAGTCCTGCCCAAACAAAACCCCTGCATACGGTGGGATGAGATAAGGTCCTCGTAGCACACATGGGACTATTGTTAGAACTGGGACATAATAGGCACCCAGTTGCCAGAATAACACCAAGATGCTGTTCTGAAGATTCGTCTCGTTTCCTCTTTCTAGAGGATCTTGCCGAGCAGCACCTCCTTCATTGAGCAAGGCTTTCTCCAAAGGGGTTACCTGCAATGACTGTAAAGTCAGAGCAGGGTCAGAAAGCTGAGGGGAGTGAGCCTTGTGCCAGGTGAGACACTTGCATAAATCATGAGGGTGGTGCGGCTCTCCCTTTGCCCATTAATGTGCGCACCTTCTGGCTGACTGAAGGATGAGGACAGTGTACAGATATGGTGGGTGTTGCAGAGCTCCCTTTGTCCATGGCTTCAAGCACCTTTGATCTGCCTGTGGGACCTGGATGGGGTAGAGATAGGGTGGGTGGTTGTGAGGGACTGAAAGAGTTAATGTCACAAACATTATGGTGGGACAAGTTCTGCTTAATGATTAACTCTGCATGACAAGGAGCTCTGCCTAGCAAGGAACCCCAGGTGAAAAGAAGCTGATCAGCACCCATCAGCAACAGGAGGGGGAGGGTGTGCTGGAGGGTGCACAGATCCCTGTTCTTATGTGCTGTTCTGATATCTTGAACAGGGCAACTCACCATGCAGGGAAGGGGAAGTTACTCCCCAAACGACCCCCAAGCCCAAAGGCTCACAAACCCCTCACAACACCTAATTAGCCTAATGGCCGCCCGAAGGAGGGGCAAGGATGACAAAAGGACACAAACTGAAGCCCCAGGTGCGCAAGCCCACCGGAGCTGGACCCCTAGGCTAACTGAACCAACGCTGGACCCAGGACCGGTGAAATCTTTTCTCTTCTCTTTTCTCTTCTCTTTTCTCTTCTCTTTTCTCTTCTCTTCTCTTCTCTTCTCTTCTCTTCTCTTCTCTTCTCTTCTCTTCTCTTCTCTTCTCTTCTCTTCTCTTCTCTTCTCTTCTCTTCTCTTCTCTTGTCTCTCTTTCCCTTTTCCATAATCCGTACACCTCATTCTTTTAGACATGAACCATTGACCAAGTCTGAGACTAAGAGCGGATCCAGCCGCCCCTAGGCTCCTCTCTGAGAAGGAGTCTAGAAAGCAAGGGGGTCTGCTCTGAACCTTGTGACTCAACGGGAGTGATCTCCTTATTGTCTTCCCTGAACTGATTCCCATGACGTGCAGAAACAGACTCCACAATCAGTGAGATTGTAAAGTAGGTATGTTCATTCAGCGCTGGGCAGCACAGGGGGTAGTCCCACCAAAGTCGTGCACGCCTGACTCTGGCAGTTCGCTTCAAATTGATACAGTTAAGTGTTACATATAGATGGAGTTTCGCAATACGCCTATACATAGGCATGATCTATCCCCGCTTCATATTAAAATTAGTTCCAAAAGTCACAAGGCCGGTCTTGGCTGGTTTTTGGGGTCGACTGCTGCTTCTTATCAGGGACTATCTCCTGCCCCAGCCAGCCTCAACAATGCAAACGTTAGGCATCACTTCTCATCCCCTTGGGCCAACAATGCAAACATTAAGCATCACTTCTCATCCTCTTGGGCCAACAATGCAAACGTTAAGCACCATTTCTCATCCTCTTGGGCCACGTCTACCTCTATTGAAATTTCTTTAACTTCATTATAAGCTAGATAATTATTAAACAGTTCTTATCTACATCCATATATCTACTATATCTGCTAAGGTTCCTTTGGATCCCAGTTTCACCCAGATAAGCAAGGCCTGTAGTATATGTTTGGTGATGCATGGTTAGCACATGTTACACAGTTTACTGACATAGTTTCATGCCGATTTTTGTTGTGAGCATATCAATTTTGGTGGTGAGCATTCCAATTCTTGTTGTGAGCAAATAAAAATTGAGTTTTGTGAGTTAAAGGATCCCTGGTATCGTTTCACCTTAATCCTGACCTGGGAATCAGCAAAGCTGAGTCCTCGTCCTGAGAAATTGGGACATGACAGTGGTGCGGCTCTCCCTTTGCCCATTAGTGTGGGCACGTTCTGGCTGTCTGAAGGATGAGGATGGTGTACAGATATGGTGGGTCTTGCAGAGCTCCCTCTGTCAATGGCTGTGTTACCAAAATCCAGAATAAAACTCCTTAACACCAATGTGAAGTTAAGAAGCAGGCACTTCATTTATTGCAGCACTGGGGACACAGGGGATCGCCCCTCCAAAGGCGTGTCCAACTTAGTATCAAAATCCATCAGTTTTTATAGACTTTTTCTGTCAGGTCATTGTTACATAAGCTCTTTACATAAAAATGCATACTATGCTCGCTCTTAAATTTAACCTTTATAATGATTGGTCCTTTGATTATATAACCTTATCAATATTCTTATTTAAAAACAATCATTGGTCAGTTACACTTAGCTCTACTGATTGGAATCTTCGATGGTCAAATCGAGATGGGAAGGGTAAGGGGGTTTCCAAACAGCAAACTGGTGTCCGTGATGGTTTCCTTAGTTTCTTGAAACAAAACATAGAAAAACCAGTAACTTCCTGGTGAGGTTTCTATGGTTAGCTATTTCAAACTTTAACAATATTAAGGTTCCTATAGTCACACATAACACAGTTCCTAAAGTTTCTATGGCTACATTTCAAACTTAACAATCCTATACATTATGCTTCACAATTTTACTTCTTAAACAAACCTAACTCTTCTATGTGATTAAATTTTGATTTCTTTACCAGAATATTTGCAACGGCTGCGAGCACCTTTGATCTGTCTATGGGACCTGAATGGGGTAGAGATAGAGTGGGTGATCGCTGGCCAACTGTGGTTGATATCTGCAAAGTCTCATCCAGCATCATGAAAATAAGAGCAGTTCTCTGTTGTTCAATGAGGACTTTCCAGCAGTAGTTGGCATTTTTGCTTTGGATCTTCTGACCTGACCTCCGGCTTCCAACTCTGACCAGTGTCGTGACCTCCTATGACATGGTGTAGCGTTGCTACATATCAAGGTGCCGCGATTAGATCACTGGTCGGCCTGGACCAGGGAAGAGACAGATAACACACATGGTGTGAGCGTCAACTCCGTCTTTTATTGCTCAGTTAATTCCTTTTATACTAACAACGGTAGGTGGGATTACTGATATGTCATAGGGAGGCGACGACTAGCCTTCTACCTTTCCATGACATCGCGAGATCTTCCGAACGCCGTACCCTACACATGGGTAGTGAAGGTCTCTAATAACTTATCTTTTAGTCAGGTGTCCAAATAAATGCATTTACTGATGCAGTGTACGTGAGCATTCACAGAGTATCATTTGTCAGGCTGCAGCCTTTGGAGACCTGAGTGCTCTGCGATCCCCATGGATCATGTGTGAGCTTCCTCTTGTGCTCAGCCGTGCTGAGAGGTCTAAGCCAGGGGCTGTTGTCTCTCGCTGTGCCATAAATGCTGATTGCAACGCCACAGATCGACCCTTGCAAGATCACTGAAGAATTATTCAAAAGACGCTAAGCTCTATGGGAGAAACTGCTCTTTAAATAATACTTTTCAATTATTACTGGGAGGAGAAGGTGGTAAATGAGTGTCAAAAATATTTGAAAGTTATGTCAGAATACGTTGATTTATGTCAGGTAGGCTTAAACATTTTCCCCACCCTTGAAATGCAAAATAGAAAGTGTATTACTGTAAAGGAAATTGTATGGGACAGAGCAAAATCTTAAGATTGTGGCATGCAAATAGGAATGAGGAATAAGTCTGCCTACCAAATAGCTCATAGCTGAACAGAGCTGTGGTATTTTTTTGTAGTACATGTGCCAGGAATTTTTCAACAAGTTGTGATGGTGTCTCCCCGTCAGAGCAGAGCCTCTTTGCAGAGGTCACCAATGGCTGGCACAGTGGGGATGGGTTGGTGACCAATGTGAAGGAGTGAAATGTAACCTGCTGTCAGCAGGATATCGGACTCAACGCTGCTGCCACATCTCATAGTGTTTATAAGCTAAGCATATTTTTTCTTCAGCTCCCTAAAACACTGGGTTTCTTGTTAGACATTATTTGTTTTTTCCTAGGGTGATCTGACAAACCTTGTGCATGGCAGTCAGTGCCTCAAGTACAGGCTGCTGAGAATCCTGGGCACCAACGCCTTTGTGGGAATCGTCAATGAGACCTGCAATTCACTTGCTTTCTGTGCCTGCAGTATGGTAGAGAGACTCTGCCTCAACTGCCACGGGTGAGCAGAAGATTGGAAATGAGTGGGCTGGTCTAGGCATTTACTTCTTCCCTCTTTCTTGATTCAAGGTTTATAAAAACACATTTATTTTATAAGCTAAATGAAAACATGCAGTGCAAAACTGAAGTGAAAACAAAATAGTTACTTTACCTATGCTATTTGTAAGAGGCACAGTGACTTAGCATACCTCTAATCCTTTGCCTTATTGCCTGTATAAAACACAGAGTAGTCGGTTCTTGACATGTGTCCTGGGTTCAGCTGGAACAGAGTTAATTTTCACAGGAACCTGGGAGGGCACACAGCCAGGACGTTGACCTGAACTAGCCAAGGAGCTATTCCATACTGTTACCGAAAAGCTCGGAATGAAGAACTTATCAACACCAATTTAGTGTAGATAAGCAGACACTTCTTTATTGACGGCCGGGTGCGCAGGCGAGTCCTCTCACGAACCACGCACACCTGTCTTCAAAACAATACACCTTATATTAAGACTTATCGATACATATTCATTAGATTTCCAAGAAAAGTTATACATATTCATTAGATTTTTGGGAAATCATTAGCATATGTGAATATCTTTTACACAGGCGTAGTGAAGGTCTCTCCGAGGCGTGGTAAGTCTTGGAGGCGGGTAGCTTTTGACCAGGAGGTGTGTTTTGGTATTATAATGAAGCAAAGTTCGTCTAGAGTTTATGATTTCTTCATCGATGTTATGGCAACAGGTGCAATCCATCCTTTTTGACAGTAGCTATGCAGTTATCTCTAACGGCTCTAGCCAGGGACCTTCCAGGAGCTTTGTACTGCACATTCTATCTTTGGGGATCGGCCGCTGCGTTCCAAACAGGCCGTTGTCAGGTAACGTACTGACAACTCTTACACCACCCCATTGTCAGGTATTTCTTTATCTTGTTATTTAAGTTCTAAATGTTCCTACTAGATGATTTTAGTCAATTTCTCCGGCCTTGATACGGGGCTATACAGGGGATTTTACAGCAGACACTGGTTGGTGGTTAAATATATAAAATACAACATACATATGATTTTGCTAAAATATTAAAACTAAATATGATTAATTCTAACTAATAACAAATTAATGACAAATCAGTAACAATACCATGTGACATCATGCTCAGTATATAAATGGGGAGTGGGCTGGGGGGGAGGTCTCTGCTTTGGTTGGGGGAAGTGGCAGAGCGTCAGGTTCCAGGTGGTGAGCAGTTGCACTGTGCATCACTCGTTTTTTATATTCTTTTATAACTCTAAAGAGAAGTTGTAACTTCTCTTTTTGTGTTGTCCCAGTAAATTGTCATTATCTCAACCCACGAGGTTCCGTGGTCCTTTGTTACCAACTGGGCTGAAACCAT
The DNA here is from genome assembly GCF_900496995.4 of Aquila chrysaetos chrysaetos. Classification (NCBI taxonomy): domain Eukaryota; kingdom Metazoa; phylum Chordata; class Aves; order Accipitriformes; family Accipitridae; genus Aquila; species Aquila chrysaetos. The sequence continues at coordinate 30,661,693 of NC_044013.1, read as the reverse complement.
GACAACATGTTTGGGTAGATAATGTTAAAAGACCACAACAGATTCAGTTTCTCAGGGGCAGTTATCTGTGGGTCAGGCCCTTTGTCCTGGCATATTAATACCCATGATTTTATGTGGATTGACATAGTTTTTCATTGAGGAGATCCTGGTGCTTGCAGGAGATTTTGCCTACACCAGCATCATTAACATGTTTGTTGCACTGGCAAGAAGGATCCTTGCATCTAGACCTTCGACTTGCCCAGGGGTTGTCTGCTTTTTAAATTTCAGGGGGTGGGTAACAGCTCAGAGAGGCTCTGTTACGACATTGTCCTCAGTCCCAGTGCAGAGTAGAGCCATTCCTGTGCTCCTGGGGGAAGAAGAAAGGTGACTGAACAGCCTTTTCCATGGCGAACTGCTGTTACGGAGCAGCACTGAGGGGTTAAAGTCATGGTGCAATGTCTGATGCATTTTCTGTCTGTTTTCTGTCCCCGAAGAATGGAACAGAACGAATGTAAGTAGCCTTGCGAGTGCCCTCTGGAGGTAAATGAATGTACCGGCAACCTCACTAACGCCAAAAGCAGGCGAGGACAGACCTCCCCTAATGAAACCGCATGTGACAGAAGTTAATTAACAAAATTACTTGTTTGTTCATGCTAACTTACAGGTGATACAGGATAGAATAGACAGTATTTTTAGAATAATTGAGCAAATGATACTTAATAGGTAAAAATGATGTTTTTCACTGATTGTGCTTTCACTACTTTTATAATACAAGGCTTTACTTTTTGCCCCAATATAGGAATCCAAGTTGTGAAGTTCATCAGGAGCCAATGACTTTCACAGCAATCGATCAGAGCCTACAGGATGCTCTCCTGCAGTGTATCAATACTCAGTGCAATCAGAGAACAGAGAGCGGGTAAATTGGTGTTCTCTATCCCTCAAAACACACTGTGTTCTTGAAATAAATACGTGAAAATAGCTCTTCCTTACATGTTTTAAAGAAAAAAACAGAGAAGGAAAAAAAAAAAGTATGATGCCAGAATGAGATATTACAGCATACACCAATGATGACATTATGCTGCAGCGCAGAAACAGAAGACCTCAGTATTCTCATTTGAGTCACGTAACACCATTAATAGCAAACAAATGGCTTTCCCATCACACTTTGTGACCCTGAGAACCAAGGGTTGTGCAAGTGGAAGATTTGCTGTTGAAAGGACAACAAATTCTTCCTCTTAGCAAAATCGATAGTGCTGCTATGTTTGTCTGCCTTCTGGAGAAATGCGTGGACTAAAGTGTTCACAGAAAGTAGACGGTACTTTTGCGGTGGTGACTTTGGAGCACATGAGAGACGGTAGCTGCCTGTCAGCTTCTAGGGTCCTGCTTCTCTGTACTACTCCTGGCATTATGTAGAAAAGCTTGAGGGCTTGTTTTTTGCTAGTTATGAGTGGTCTCCAGGGAACTGAGATTGCTAGAACATACCGTGCTCTGACCAGACTTCCCAAATCCTTCCTTCCATCTTCAAAAGGACTGCAGAAAAAGGGTGGAACCATAGTCAGACTTCACCACACTGAGAAATGTCTTATTGGAGGAGTTACAAGTAGGAGGTTCTCCTTCTGCTCAGGCTGAGTGATGGAGGAAAAAACAAAGCAAACAGACTTGGAAGATGCATACTGAAGATGCAGCTTCCCTGTATAAATTCCTTTGTGGTATTCGAGCATTTTAATGAGAAGTTTTTTGTGGCCAAACATTACATATGTGAGGGTTTAGGCATGATTTTGGCCTCCCTCTCTCTCACGATTCTAAAATAGACTGAGCTGTGCCAAACAAGAAGTGTTGGAACTTGAAAGTAAATATGGTCATCTTTCAGTTTTCACTTTCAGGGATTGCTTTGGTGTGTTGGACTGTGAGTGGTGTATGGTAGACAGTGATGGGAAGGCCCATCTGGATAAGTCCTATTGTGCCCCTCAGAAGGAATGCTTTGGTGGCATTGTGGGAGCAAAGAGCCTGTATGTGGATGACTTGGGAGCAATGGTAACTGCGTTTCTGAACAGATGCTGCATTCAACTCTTTGTATTCAATAACATGCACTTTCAGTGGTGGAGCATGCTTCACGTAACACGTTTATCTCTCATGCTAGTGGTAAATTAGCATAAATAGTGCATCAAGCAGTAAAGGAGTAGCATCAGGCCTGTTGTGGGTATTACATTTTTGAAAATATTGATGTGTAGCTGAGTGTAGCTATACATTCTTGTCTTTAAGATGTATCGTCTCTGAATTTCTTTTATTTCAAGTGTGCTGTCTGGCATGTGCGCAGTTAAGCACCTAAAAAAAGCCTTCAAGATCTTCTCTAATCTTCAGAGATGTTGATTTCAACCTTTCTGCCAAGCACTTATGTTTTTTTCCTCTGTTTTGTCCCTGTTGATTTAGGAGATGAGGTAATCACCCTGGACATGATCAAAAGTGCACCAGTCAGCCCAGTGGCTGGAGGCATTATGGGCTGCATTATGGTGCTTGTCCTAGCAGTATATGCATATCACCACCAGATACATCGGAGGAGACACAGCACATGTCACCTTTGGTTGTCCAGGGTGAGCTGATAACTCGTGAGAGAGAAATAGTAGGGTGGGAATTAAAAAAAAACAACAGCAAAACCCAAAACAACAACAAACCAACCCCCCCCCCCCCCCCCAAAAAAAGCCAATACCTCTTTCCTTGGTTTTGTTTCAGTGCTTCACCCCATTTTATTTCCCTTTTGCCAACTGTGATAAATTCATCTTATGTATTAATTCATCTTATGTAGTTGTTAATCAAACCGGTTTTGTAAGCCTTGCACAGTACCTTCGCTTTTGCAAGGCAGTGTTAGCTCTTGCAAACAGGTGCAGTTGGAAACTTTGTAACCGTAAGATCCTGCTAGGTGAACGGGATATATCGGCTTTCAATGCCTAATAAGGAAGTATTTTAAAGTACGCATGCTCTAAAGGACAAGAAACACAGAAGAAGACTACAACCTTCGTCCCACGACCCCCTTAGCAACCAGGCGCGCAATCGCAGAAGATACTAGACAAGGCCACGTGGGCCGGGACTCTGGGCTTTACCCCGGCAACCAAGGACTATAAAAAGGGGACTCTAAACGGGTTGGGTGCGTGCCCGTTGGTAGAGCAGAGACTCCCTGGCCGCCCAGCGCTGTTTTTCCTGTTTGCCGCTTGCTTCAATAAATTTTGATTGGATTGTCCACGGGCTGGCATATAATTTGTCGTCGCCACTTATAACACCAACCCTTAGGAAAATCAGGTCTTGTCCAGGGTGATTGTGTATTGCTGCCCTCTCCTGGGTGCAGCCAGACCTGCTGCCGCCTGAGGAGAGTCTGCCCCAGAACCTTAACATGCAGCTCTTGACGCTTTTTCTAGAGCTAAAACAATAAGCCCAGCTTCAAAGTTTTCTCGACCTTGTCATAGCACACTGATCACATATGTTTATTTCTGCACGAGTGGTGCACTGCCACCAGGAGTATTACAGTTTTCACACCCTTTCTACTTGAGCTGTTTGGGACATGTCTTTTACTTGTGTTCCCTGCTCCTGGCCCATGTGATGTTCATGGGCTATCTACACATCAATAAAGCCACTGAAGTCTGAGAGGCAAAACTGTGTTTGGGAGAAAGGATACTGGTAGAGAGACAGAGGTGAGAATGTGATGGGGGCTAATTACCTCTGCATTTGATTATACCCTGGCTCTATTTTGAATCAGTTCACTTCAGAACTTTAAAGCCTGTTCCTTTCAGGGGGAGGTGGGGTGTATCATTTTCCTAGTATCCCTAGCCCCATCTATCCTGGAAAAAGAGCAGACCAAGCTCAGACTGTGTCTTTTCACACAGTAACGCAAAGTGCTTCCACTGTATTACCAGGGTGACAGCCGTTAGTAAGATGATCCAAAATTTTTCTCTTAACAGTTGCCTTTTTCTGTTTGTAATGGTGTGTAGAAATGTCAGTGCGTATGTCGAACCTGGAAAATGATAGGGGCGAGAGAGACGATGACAGCCAGGAAAACAAATCACAACTTCAAATGCTGACAGCTAACCTTGTCCCAGCAGGAATAAATGTGATGCTGGTAAAGATACTATTGTTCATTTAAAACAAAACCCGATAATGGATTGTCCTGGTTTCAGCTGGGATAGAGTTGATTGTCTTCCTAGTAGCTGGTACAGTGCTGTGTTTTGAGTTCAGTATGAGAAGAATGTTGATAACACACTGATGTTTTCAGTTGTTGCTAAGTAATGTTTAGTCTCAAGTCAAGGATTTTTCAGCTTCTCATGCCCAGCCAGCAAGAAAGCTGAAGGGGCACAAGAAGTTGGCACAGGACACAGCCAGGGCAGCTGACCCAAAGTGGCCAACGGGGTATTCCATACCATGTGATGCCACATCTAGTATAGAAACTGGGGGGAGTGGGGGCGGGCGAATCGCCACTTGGGGACTAACTGGGTGTCAATCGGTGGGTGGTGAGCAATTGCACTGTGCATCATTTGTACATTCCAATCCTTTTATTATTACTGTTGTCATTTTATTAGTGTTATCATTATCATAATTAATTTCTTCTTTTCTGTTCTATTAAACCATTCTTACCTCAACCGATGAGTTTTACTTTTCCTGATTTTCTCCCCCATCCCACTGGGTGGGGCGGAATGAGTGAGCGGCTGTGTGGTGCTTAGTTGCTGGCTGGGGTTAAACCACGACATGGATGTAATCACAGTTTCTAAGAAGCTGCATGAAAGCTCTTCCATTTTTATTGCCTGTGTTGCTGCCGTGGCCTTCCCTCCCCATTATGATTTTACTGTATTGACTGAGGAGCAAGATAAAAAAATGAGCAGTTAGCTGCCTGACTTGGACTCACACCCTGTATCCTCCTTACCTATAACTGGTAGACTTTATGGCCCTTAATTTTCCACTTGTTTCATTTTTGAAACTTACTTGTATTAATTTCCTACACAAAAAGTTCTTTTGAAATGAAAATGAGTGTTACCTTTGCTTTGTGTTCACTAAGGTTAAATTGACTCAGTGTTTTCAGTGTTTGAGCACTGTGAAGTGTATTAATTTTTCCTATACGTAACGAGCAGGACCTCCATCCAAGTAGCCCAGATGGCCTGCCCAGAGATAGAAGCTGTTTACATGTTCAGAATCTATTGCTTGAGAATGAATTGAGATGATTTTTTTTTTTGTTTACACTATTGCCTTCATAAAAAATGTGATTTGGAAAGAAGAGTTTGTTACAATTTGCCCATGAACGTTTTATAAGGCCACTTAAGCCATGAAATACTATCTTTACCCTTGCCCTTGGCAATGAGAGAGAAGACAGATGAGAATTCATGAGATGTTTCCATATGCAGCAGTAGTTGTGACTATAACTAGTCAAAATGAGATCTCTAGTTTTCAAAGGCTTTAGTCTGTAAAGTGACCCAGAAATGGTGATGGGGATAGAAAGTGTATTTGCCAAAGTACAAATTATGGTAGTAAGCTGGCAGCAAATATGGAAAAGGGAGAAAAAATAGGATGCAGAAGTCCTGGATCAAGTTAAGAGAGTGCAGAAGGCTGTATGCAAGTGCAAAGATTGATTTGCAGTATTCGTAACTCTTAGCTACTCATTTTATTTGTTTTTAAAAGAGAATCCCAGCTATGGCTGAGATTTTCAAAGGAGCCTGCACTAGGCTTTCAGTGATGTTTGGAATATTAATACCTACAGCAGTTAATTCAGTAACTGTTGGGTTGTTTTGCTGTACAATCCCCCCCCTTTGCCATGGACCCTACCTATGATAAGTGCCATAGAGTCTTCCATATTATTTGCAGCACTTCTGCATGATGAGAGGTAATTATTTTCTCTACCTTATGTGCTCTGAACCGAGTCACTGAAGGACCTTGGTCCAGAAGTGTTTGTGTTTCTGAAGCCAAGGCTACAATGGAATTTAGACACTCAAGTATGAGAGTGAAGTCCTCCAACACCTGCCGTGTTAGTGAAGTGCCAAACATAATGGGTATGTTTGCTAGTGCATGTGCAGAAATGCTGCCAGTTTTATCTCCATCAAAGAGCCCGATGCTTCCCTGCCTCTGCACCATTTATATCGCCTGCTTTGAATTGTGCTTTTTGAGGTTGGGGTATACAGATCCTCTGCCTTGGAACCCTGAACTGGCAGAAAATGAGAGCATGTCTAACACTGTGTGTGAACAGGAGTTTCCAAAGTGAGTTACTGACTGTGCATGGCAGCCTGCACTAGAACATGCTCTTACTGGTTGCCTGCTGCGTTCCAGGCAAAGGCTTAATCACGTCTACCTCTCTAGTGAGATTTTCAGTAAACAGTTGATCTAATAATATATTAAAGGAAAATAGAAGTCTGAAGTACAAAAGAGTTTCCTTCAAGTAATCAGATCTACTTGGTTTAATGAAGGCTTTTGTTGTAATGCAATGCAATTCTATGCCCATAAGACAGTGGCAGTCGCTACCAGTTAGCAACAGCGATGGCCTGAGCAGAAGGGAAGCACGAGTTTGATGGCAGAGGCAGAACATGGATTAGATCTGGAAGTTTCACCTTCAGCTCCAAGATAAATCATAGTGGCCTCGTCTAAAGTCTGTGGAAAAAATTTACTGTTGTTAACCCTGGGCTGGTTTCATTAATGGTAGCAGTAGATGGTACTGTTCTCAGAAGCTGGGAGCCAGCAGTAACAATTATGTTTTGTTCTATTCTATATTTTTATAGCTGACACTGGCAAAACCACCAGCTTCTTGGAGCACTGCCTGAACAAGTGCTCTCCACTGTTATTGCCGCTAATGGAACAAAAACAGTGATAGAGAGGAAGGGAAAGGCCAAAAAGCATAGTGCAGGAACCTTTCTACCCCACCCTCCAGCTGGCAACGAAATGTGAGAGCGCAAGTACAACAGCCGCTCAACAGATAAAGGGGACAACCTCAGCCTCCAAGACCGTCAAGTCAGCACTTTTTACAAGCAGTATGTCTGCGTGAAAAAATGCACAGAAAGAGGTGGTGCCATGCCATGCCACGCCAAAGTTCTTATAAAACTGGCGGTCTCTCCTCTTTAAACCCAGGCACTATCACACCAGTTGAACAATGGGCCAGCCTTGGATTAGATTGCCAAATATTTCCAGTTTGGTCAACATTGATGGATTTTTCTAATTTTAAACCCCTTTCACTGCACTTAGAGGTGATGAAATCAGACAGACACTCTGAGATGGGTTGGCACTGCAGGAAACTGGGAACTTGGTCAAATACGTTTAGTATACTTAATTTCAGTTTTCCAACTTTCTGACACTTTAACAATTAATTTACTCCCAATATCAATTCTCTTGGCATAATGTATGCAAATCACATGCACTTGGGAGAGATTAAAGGTTGAGTAATTAAACTACATGATCTAATTCCTGCAAAATAATAATAACCTCTTTAAGTGTGTTTATTTTCATTGCAGCTTAACCAAGGAAATCTCTATAAACAAATCAAAATATGTTACTGCCGTAACCTCAGCCAGAGAGCCTGGATAACAGGAAGGGGGTGGGATTTTTTGTGCCCCATGAAAACAGAAGGAACATGTAGAAGTTCGACACTTCAATAAATGTGTTTACAGCAAAAACTCATGTTGCATTACAGTTTCTGTGGAAACCTTTTTTATAACTGATTGGCAGAACATTTTAAAGTCTCATCAATTCTTTAAGAACGCATCGGGAAAGTTTAGCTTGCATTACATCCTCTATGCCAGTCTTCCATATTTAATAAGTTACAGCGTTTTTAAGGACAAAATATTGTGGGGGTGTTTCAGACTCCAACCTCTGCTGGCAGGGATAAATCACTGACTGGTTTATCATGTCAAAACAAATTGCTGGTAAGATGCCTGTTCATTCCCAGTACGTGCTAGCTATTCAGTTAAATCATGTAAAAGATTTTCTTCAGGTTTATAATTAGCCAGATCTGTAAGGGCTGTAAATGAGGTAGTAATGGAGATGTACTGATTCACCCTCTGGAAGGCTTTAATTCAGTATTATGATTTTGCTATTTTTTGATGTGAAATTATTTCACAATTTCCTGTGAATTATCCATATCAGTTTCCAGTTCCTAGAAAAATAGGCCCTTACAGAGAATCTGAGACAGAATGATTTGAAACTACAATTTGCAGCACGTTAACAGGTTAGCCAATAAAAACACTCTGTGTAGGAATGTGGGGATGTACCTGCTTTTGCTAGAAACCCAAGGAACTTTTTTTTTTAATACTAAAATTGCCAAAATGTACTTTCTGCCAATAAGTTATTACTAAATTTGAAGTTGACTCTGAATGAGGAAAAATAAAGCCTATGCAGGGAAGAGTGGTGATTAAAGCAGGCAAGGCATTGTTTTAGGAGATAGTTTTGCTGAGGTTCCCTCGTGAAAATATTGGGCTTTAGGGCCATTTACTGAAGAGGACTGTACATAGAATATTTGTTTGATCTTATTTTCTTTTGTTCTCAGTTATTATTCAAGAAGCTGCATTTGTTTTGTGGTGGTTCGTTTTGAGATTTACTCTCTTTTTGCTGTCTTTGAATATAACCTTCACACAGATTTGCTAATGATATACATTAGGCAACAAAGGTTATAAATTCTAGTGCAAAGACCATGATTCCCAAAATAGACTATTACATTATGTTTCAGTGTAATGATTTCCTCAGAATAGTTACTCGCTTTATAAGTTATAGCTCTTACCTCTTCTATCTTTACGGTCTTACTGTTCATTTGCAGACCACTGTGTTACAGAATGGAAACTGTGGAGAAGTTGCTAACCAGTCTGTAACTGGGATAATCCATCATTCCTAACACACTTAGGAGCAGTGTTGCACCAAGTTTAATAGCTATCAGGTTCCACTTAAAAAGAAAATGTTCGTCTGTGGGCAAAGTCACTTGAAGTGTTTTCGTATCTGTATGGAAGAACATTTCAGGAGTGAAGAAACATGCCATTTTTGGTCACACACAGCAGTACCTGACATATCCCAGTGAATGTGAGCTATGTGCAGTACATATAAGGCTCCCACAAAGGAGTGTGAGCAAAGTGAAAGTAACTGTTTATTGGCAATGCAACTCTGAATGAAGCGTGTGGCTGTTGTGGTCTCTGAAGCAATGTGTTGCCCATCTGTCATCTCTTCGACAAGATGGGCACTGCTGGGATGTGATTTGATGGACCTGAAGTCTGATCCTATATTACTGCAATTCCTAAGTGCCTGGAGAATGAAACATTAATCAAAGCATCTCTGATGTTAAAACAAGCTTAGCAGTTAATTGGGAGGACTTGCTGTGTCACAATGCCTATCTCAACAAAATGGCAGTCTAGATATGCTCAGTTATTCTAATGGTTAATTAGTGAATCGCAACCCTGCAGAATAAGTGAAGCCTGAGACTATGCAGTAGCTGCAGAGAGGGGTTACGAAGTTTTTGCTTCATCAGAATACTGGAGGTATCAGTTGCTCACTGTGCTGTTCTAGGTTGGTAATTTGATATGAAATTCCATTTATTTCTTAATGATCCTCAATGTTACTGCACTACGGAATGGTAGTACACTGAGAACACTCTCTGGTATATTTGGGAGGCAAGATGCATCTTCGAGATAAACAATTGAGCATCTAGATAATCATCACCAAACTAATTACTGGTGTTAACAACTGAATCTACATCTTTTGGTTTCAAAATTTCAGTTTCCTAATGAAACAAAAGGAGCAGCTAGAGCTTGAAACAGTGGGCATAATATAGACTAAAGAGAATGGTATTGTTTTCACTTTGTTCACATGAAGTGGTGCTAGCAATCAGGGTTTTTTATGGAAGCGTCGAATTTGCAGCAACTGATGGATTCCACACCCTCATTGCAGGAATCATACCAATCGCATGGTTTCAGGTTTTAGAAAATTGTTTAGATTTCTCTTTCATATAAGAAATCACTTACCTAAATCACAGATACATTCTTGTATATCTGGGAACATCAGATGGGTCTTTGAGATCCAGCAGATGTTCTAAAACTTGGCTTTTATTTTATCTGCATAGATCTGAACTTGTTTGTACTTTTGAACATGGACAATTATGCCTGAGTGCATCTTTAATTCAGAAAGAATGTGACACAATTCTGTTTTAACACTCTCATCCCATAAAAATGAAAAAAATATATATGGCTTGTGATACTTTGAAGCTGCAGAAGCATGGGTAAATTAATCTTCAGCTCAGAAGAGCTACAGCAGCAACTGCTGTGGATGGGTACATTACTCTTAATTAAAAAGGAATTTAGTGAACTAAATTAAATTACTGCAAAGTGGCTTATCTGTATAATAGCATCAAGTCAGCAGGGCAACCAAAGTTACATTTGCAGATCACTATACTTTTCTGCTATTTTTTTAAATAGTGCTTTTTGCTTTTGCAGCAATTTTGAAATGTAATGAAAGTGCATTAGAAAACTGGACTGTTTAGAGTGCAAAGCATAAATGTGTAGGGCTTTGTCTTGAAAGCAACATAAATGAGTAACAGTATACTCATACAAACATATGAATACAATGTCTGCATATAGAAGGATGGTCTGTAATCAACAAGATGAAATTCTTTAAGGAAAATACATACATGCATTGGCTCACTGTCTTCTTCCTCTCCTGGGTATAGCTGGTGTCCTGGGTTCAGCTGGGATAGAGTTAATTTTTACAGGAACCTGGGAGGTGGGGGGGCATAGCCGGGGCAGCTGACCTGAACTAGCCAAGGAGCTATTCCATACCATGTGACATCATGCCCAGTATATAAATGGGGAGTGGGCTGAGGGGAGGGTGCTCTCTCTCTGAGCAGTTGCACTGTGCATCACTTTTTTTTTTGTATACTCTTTCATTAGTACCGTTGTTGTTGTTGTAATTTTTTTGTGTTGTCCCAGTAAACTGCCCTTATCTCAACCCTCGAGGTTCCAGGTTTTTTTTTCTTTTCTCTCCTCCGTCTCCTCCCTATCCCACCGGAGGCGGGCGGGAGGAGTGAGTGAGTGGCTGCGTGGTCCTTTGTTACTGGCTGGGCTGAAACCACGACAGTCCTTTTTGGTGCCCAACGTGGGGCTCGAAGGGTTGAGATAACGACAGATCTGGCCAGAGCGTGTTGAAACAAATTTGTCATACGCATTCCTTATATTAGATAAATAGATGTTAGTCACAATGTTGATTCATTTGTTTACATGGTGGCATTTTGTAAGTTCTTATATGCTCTATGTATTGCCTGTAGTTACGTTTCTTACCTCTGGGAGAGTGATTGGGATTATCATTTTGCTCTAGTGGGCAATGTCGACTTGTGAAATGATTACATCACTGGTCATGAGGTTAAGCTGGTATCTGTATGAGGCAGTGATATCATTTCCATACTTTGGGCACCTTCTATCGGATTTTATTGGTAATTACACCCAATCCATGGGGAAGTTAGGGGGGGATACTTCCCCCCATCTGTTCTCCTCCCTTCTCTCCTTCTGACTAATTACAACAGCTTTTGAGAATTTTGGATATCCTTGGGATGCGCAAGCCAGTGTGCTGTTAGTGCTATGCCTCCTGAATATGTTTCAGGTCTTGTTTAGGGCTACAAAAAGGCTCTTTAAGAGTACCACCCAGAGATCTGCCCCAAAGCTGGATATTCATGGGTGGCACGGCATGTGGGAGGATATGGGCAGGTATCTAGAGAACTTCTCACCCCCAGTGGCTTGGAAGTTCACTCCCGAACAACTACAGAACCCTCATGAAGTGGTAGAATATTTGAAAGAAAAATGCTGTGGCTATTCCAAAGACGTACAACTTGCTGCACTGTGCTGGGCCCTGGCCAGTATCTACCAAACACTGCTTGATATTAGGCAGCACCCTCAGGGAGAAAAGGGGGAAAAGATGGAAAACAGGACAACAGGCACCGTGGCTACCCCTACCCCGACAACAGGCACCGTGGCTACCCCTACCCCGACAACAGGCAGCACAGCTACCCCAACCCCGGTGACAGATACTGCAGCTAAACCAGAGAACCAACCTGTGCCAGTATCAGTCGCCTCTGTACAGAAAAAGAAACACACAAAGAAATCAGTTCGCTCAGTGAGAGATGAAGATGAACCAGGGTCATCGTGAGAACAGGAGGAAGAGGCAGAACCTGAAATAATTACCCAATCTCTATCCCTGAGTGAGTTGCGTGACATGCAAAAAGATTTTAGCCACCACCCAGGTGAGCACATTGTTACCTGGCTGCTCCGATGCTGGGATAATGGGGCTAGCAGTGTGGAATTAGAGGGTAAGGAAGACAAGCAGTTGGGATCTCTGTCTAGGGAAGGGGGCATTGACAAGGCGATTGGGAGAAAAACACAAGTCCTCAGCCTCTGGAGGCGACTTCTGTTAGGTGTAAAGGAAAGATACCCCTTCAAGGATGAAGTTACATGTCACCAAGGCAAGTGGACCACCATGGAGAGAGGTATCCAGTACTTGAGGGAATTAGCTGTGCTGGAGGTGATTTATAATGATCCAGAAAATGTGCAGTCACCCACAGACCCAGATGAAGTCCAATACACACAACCGACGTGGCGGAAGTTTCTATGAAGTGCACCACCAACCTATGCCAACTCATTGGCAGTAATGTCCTGGAAAGGCAGCCATGGACAAACGGTGGATGAATTGGCTGTCCAACTCTGGCAATATGAAGGAAGTCTCTCTTCCTCCCTACGGGCCTGTGTCTCGGCTGTAGAGGAATTGTCCCAAGAGTTCCAGCAATTCAAAGTGGATATGTCCTCCTCCCCACCTGTACAGGCCCGCATCGCAGCTATTGGGAGTAAGCATTCCTCTGCCCAAGAGAGAGGAGAGAGAAAGTACACACGACGGGCTAACCTGTGGTTTTACCTGCGTGACCATGGAGAGGACATGAGGAAGTGGGATGGAAAACCTACCTCAGTCCTGGATGCACGGGTACAGGAGTTGCGAGAAAAAGCAACCAGAAAAGAGGATTCTTCTTGGAAAACTGCTGCTCCAGTTTCCTGTGAGCAGTCCCCCAGATGCAGCAGATGGGCTGATCTCATTTCTGATCCTCTTGAAGGGACTTCTGATTCGCGTGTGCGAAAAGTGAGTAACGAATATTCTAACCAGGATTAGAGGGGCCTTGCCTCCAGCCAGGTGGAGGAGAGGGACAACCGAGTCTACTGGACAGTGTGGATTCGATGGCCTGGCACATCAGACCCACAGGAATATAAGGCTCTAGTAGACACTGGTGCACAATGCACCCTAATGCCATCAAGTTATAAAGGGGCAGAACCCATCTCTATCTCTGGTGTAACAGGGGGGTCCCAAGAGCTAACCGTATTGGAAGCTGAAATGAGTCTAACCGGGAATGAGTGGCATAAACACCCCATTGCAACTGGCCCGTGCACCCTTGGTATAGATTATCTCAGGAGGGGGTATTTCAAGGACCCAAAAGGGTACCGTTGGGCCTTTGGTATAGCTGCATTGGAGATGGAGGAGATTGAACAGCTGTCTACCCTGCCTGGTCTCTCTCAAGACCCTTCGGTTGTGGGGTTGCTGAAGGTTGAAGAACAATAGGTGCCAATTGCTACAACGACGGTGCACCGGCGGCAATATCGCACCAACCGAGACTCCCTGATCCCCATCCATAAGCTGATTTGCCAATTGGAGAGTCAAGGAGTGATCAGCAAGACTCACTCACCCTTTAACAGTCCCATGTGGCCCGTGCGGAAATCTAATGGGGAATGGAGACTAACAGTAGATTATCGTGGGCTGAAGGAAGTCATGCCACCGCTGAGCGCTGCTGTGCCAGATACGTTAGAGCTTCAATATGAACTGGAATCAAAGGCAGCTAAGTGGTATGCCACAATTGACATTGCTAATGCATTTTTCTCCATTCCTTTGGCAGCGGACTGCAGGCCACAGTTTGCTTTCACTTGGAGGGGTGTCCAGTACACCTGGAATCGACTGCCCCAGGGGTGGAAACACAGCCCCACTATTTGCCATGGACTGATCCAGGCTGCACTGGAAAAAGGTGAAGCTCCAGAGCACCTGCAATACATTGATGACATCATCGTATGGGGCAACACGGCAGAAGAAGTTTTTGAGAAAGGGAAGAAAATAATCCAAATCCTTTTGAAGGCTGGTTTTGCCATAAAAGAAAGGTCAAGGGACCTGCACAGGAGATCCAGTTCTTAGGAGTAAAATGGCAAGACGGGCGTCGTCAGATCCCTATGGATGTGATCAACAAAATAGCACCTATGTCCCCACCGACTAATAAAAAGGAAACACAGGCTTTCTTAGGTGTTGTGGGCTTTTGGAGAATGCATATTCCAAATTACAGTCAAATTGTAAGTCCTCTCTACCAAGTTACCCGGAAGAAGAACGATTTTAAATGGGGGCCTGAGCAACGACAAGCCTTTGAACAAATTAAGCGGGAGATTGTTCATGCAGTAGCTCTTGGGCCAGTCTGGGCAGGACAAGATGTTAAAAATGTGCTCTACACTGCAGCTGGGGAGAATGGCCCTACCTGGAGCCTCTGGCAGAAAGCACCTGGGGAGACCCGAGGCCAACCCCTGGGGTTTTGGAGTCGGGGATACAGAGGATCCGAGGCTCGCTATACTCCAACTGAAAAAGAGATATTGGCAGCATATGAAGGAGTTGGAGCTGCCTCAGAAGTGGTTGGTACTGAAACACAGCTCCTCTTAGCACCCCTACTGCCAGTGCTGGGCTGGATGTTCAAAGGGAGGGTCTCCTCTACACATCATGCAACTGATGCCACGTGGAGTAAGTGGGCCGCACTGATCACACAACGAGCTCGCATAGGAAACCCCAGTCGCCCAGGAATTGTGGAAGTGATCATGGACTGGCCAGAAGGCAAAGATTTTGGAATGTCGCCAGAGGAGGAGGTGACACGGGCTAAAGAGGCCCCGCTGTATAATAAACTGCCAGAAAATGAGAGGCAATATGCCCTGTTCACTGATGGGTCGCATTGTGGGAAAACATCGGAGGTGGAAGGCTGCTGTATGGAGTCCTACACGACTAGTCGCAGAAACTGCTGAAGGAGAAGGTGAATCCAGCCAGTTTGCAGAGATGAAAGCCATCCAGCTAGCATTAGACATTGCTGAAAGAGAGAAGTGGCCAGTGCTCTATCTCTATACCGACTCATGGATGGTGGCAAATGCCCCATGGGGGTGGCTACAGCAATGGAAGAAGAGCAACTGGCAGCGCAGAGGTAAACTCATCTGGGCTGCCGCACTGTGGCAAGATATTGCTGTTCGGATAGAGAAGCTAGTGGTAAAAGTACGCCACGTAGATGCTCATGTACCCAAGAGTCGGGCCACTGAAGAACATCAAAACAACCAGCAGGCAGATCAGGCCGCCAAGACTGAAGTGTCTCAGGTGGACCTGGACTGGCAACGTAGGGGTGAGCTATTTATGGCTCAGTGGGCCCATGATACCTCGGGCCATCAGGGAAGAGATGCAACATATAGATGGGCTCGTGATCGAGGGGTGGACTTAACCACGGACACTATCGCACAGGTTATCCATGAATGTGAAACACGTGCTGCAATTAAGCAAGCCAAGCGGCTGAAACCCCTCTCGTATGGAGGGCGATGGCTGAAATATAAACAGTGGGAGGTCTGGCAGATTGACTATATCACACTCCCACGAACCCGCCAAGGCAAGTGCCATGTGCTTACAATGGTGGAAGCAACCACTGGATGGCTGGAAACATATCCTGTGTCCCACGCCACTGCCCAGAACACTATCCTGGGCCTTGAAGAGAAAGTTTTATGGCAACACGGCACCCCAGAAAGAATCGAGTCGGACAACGGGACTCACTTCCGAAACAACCTCATAGACACCTGGGCCAAAGAACATGGCACTGAGTGGGTATATCACATCCCTTATCACGCACCAGCCTCCGGAAAAATCAAACGATACAATGGACTGCTGAAAACTACATTGAGAGCAATGGGAGGTGGAACTTTCAGACATTGGGATACACATTTAACAAAAGCCACCTGGTTAGTTAATACTAGAGGATCCACCAATCGGGCTGGCCCCACCCAACCAAGACTTCCACATACTGTAGAAGGGGATAAAGTCCCTGTAGTGCACATGAGGAGTATGTTAGGAAAGACAGTCTGGGTCAGTCCTCCCTCAAGCAGAGACAAACTCATCCAAGGGGTTGTTTTTGCTCAGGGACCTGGGTGCACCTGGTGGGTGATGCAGAAGGATGGGGAAGTTCAATGTGTACCTCAGGGAGATTTGATTTTGGGAGAGAATAGCCAGTGAACTAGGCTGTATGATATTTAACTGCTAAATAACCTGCCAATGTATGTCATTGTATCTATAGTGTCTATATGCCATATCAAGGGTATTACTGTAAGAATTACCCAAATGACTGAAGGATGGACTTTGAAACTGAGCCAAGTACAACAGTGATAGAACTTGAACTGGCGCCCAGCAATTTCCTCAAGATCAATATCTTCGACCTGCAGACCAAGGGTGTGGGTTGCACCAAATGTACCAGCCACAAGTTCCAGAGACAGCATACAACAACCCAACACCTCACACCATCTCTCTTATCCTGAAGAAGTGTTACAACAGATGGAGCCCCAAAGTCATGGACTAAATAAAATTGATGGACACATTGGAGGGATAACCCATCGACTAAGGGAATACTATTTGTGTGTGTGTCTGTGTGTGGGGGGGTGTCCATATACATAAGACAAGGAAAGTGGTAGTGGTTGATTGGAAAATGTAAGATCTGGGCATGATGTAGATGGTATAGAATAAAGGGTGGATAATGTCCTGGGTTCAGCTGGGATAGAGTTAATTTTTACAGGAACCTGGGAGGTGGGGGGGCATAGCCGGGGCAGCTGACCTGAACTAGCCAAGGAGCTATTCCATACCATGTGACATCATGCCCAGTATATAAATGGGGAGTGGGCTGGGGGGAGGGTGCTCTCTCTCTCTCTCTCTTGACTTTCGGTGGGGGAAGTGGCGGAGCGTCGTGTCCTGGGTGGTGAGCAGTTGCACTGTGCATCACTTTTTTTTTTGTATACTCTTTCATTAGTACCGTTGTTGTTGTTGTAATTTTTTTGTGTTGTCCCAGTAAACTGCCCTTATCTCAACCCTCGAGGTTCCAGGTTTTTTTTCTTTTCTCTCCTCCGTCTCCTCCCTATCCCACCGGAGGCGGGCGGGAGGAGTGAGTGAGTGGCTGCGTGGTCCTTTGCTACCGGCTGGGCTGAAACCACGACAGCTGGGTGGAGACTGTTACCACTTGCAGTTCATCCTGAGTTGCACCATCTCAGCATCTTCCTGAAGACGTTTCCCACTCCTGCAGAGCACAGAGACTTGGGAGTGGGTTCCCTAACCTGCGTCACTTCTCACAGCATGGGTTAGCAAGGACTGCTTAAGCTTACACAATTTATTTTCACTGTTACAAAGCAGTTAGCAGTTCCAAAGAACAGCTGAGAGCAGTAATGGCTGACCTGAAGGAGCGCTGGCCAAAGCCAGCACAGAGGACAGTAACCTGTGCCACCAGCCCAGGGTTTTGGTGCTTCTGGCAGAAACTGTATGGTAAAGTCGGAGAATTCCTGAAGGCAGAAGATTAACTTGCCAAATGAAAGGCCTGCACATCTAATGCATTGATATGTTTGTCGAGGTTCCAAGAAGGCTGGATTGTCGGCTTGCACAACCTCTATACTGTATTAATGTGCCCACTGATGCTCTGGGGGGGCTCCAAGGGACTCCGGTGTTTTACTTTATCGGTGCCTAATTTTGATTGTTCTTCTATTTAAAATTATATTTTAATTCTCCAGGTACGTTCTTGAGGGTGTACTGTATTTCAAAACAGGGATGACATTTGGGTTCAAGAGGGAGTATTTCCTCAGGTCAGATTGGTTCTTGGCACTGATGCCCGTTTGGCTGATTTTGGTTGTCATAGGAGGGGATGCGTGCCCTACCTCCTTGTTCATTTTGACGCACCGTCTCCATGGACTATGGCAATAGCTTGGATCTTTCCTGCTCTCTTCCCACAGCACTTCATAGTTGCCTTTTAGTGCAGGCAATTCCTTCATCTACCTGTGTGATATCAACTGCCTGTATACAGAATGGAATGTGAGCATTGGGGGGGGGGGGTAAAAAGATGAATACACTTACCTACAAAATGCAATCTTTTAGATATGTATCTCTAAGCAAGAAAAATGCTTACATTTCTCTGGAACTATTTACAACTAATACTGCAGTAGTTTTGGTTTTGCCATTAATATCAAACTATTAATTTCTGAGATATTTCTTTTAGCAATGCACTTTAACTTTTAATTATTTCCATTCAGATACACCTGCAGCCTATCAAAAGGAAAAAAAAAGGCAGGCAGCTCTTGAGAAGGTAATTGCTATAGATAGGATTAATTATCAGTAGCATACAGATGAACCAGTGTCGACCTTCAAACTGGAAAAATTAATGGTATAATTAATCACTCTGCTTTCACTACTTCAATAGCTTCACCAAACTATATAGTGTTTGAGCAGATCTGTAATTCTACTGTAACAGCTTAATCTGGTAATTATTTCTGAGGAGATAGTTACGTGTTTCAGTATTCCCAGCAGAGCAATCTTTTTTGTGGTCCCAGAATAATTTACATCACATAATCTATTCTATGCTTTGGAAAGGTTTTGAGGAGACAGTATTTAAGTATCCTCACTTCAATTTCGTAGCTTGACCGGAAAATCAGTTTGTAAATAGTCACTAGCAGACTTTTCACTCATAACTTTTTTTATCTTTTCCAAGGATAATTTTATAGGTAGCATGATTATTACTTTGTAAATCCTTAGGACTTAAGAATCCTATACCTCACAGCTTGGGCTGGAAAAGGTATTTCATAGTTTGAAAAAGCAAATCTTCATCTGAAATTTGAAAAAATAGCAGGTATATACTTATTTTCACTTACATTCCTCAAAGAATGGTGACCTATGAAAATCTTGTTTCTCTAAGAATATGAAGTTTTCTTTAGATCAGATCTCACACTAATAATTTGTTATAGTAGTTTTTCCTGCTTCTTGGTTTAAGTATGAAGCCTAAGGTAATACTGTTCTGACAGCCTGTCCTGACAGGCTGAATTTGGCAGTTCTCAAATTCTCCCGTGACAAATAGATGAACCATTTACAAATGCCCTTCATACCTCTGATTTCCAAAAATTCATTAAACAGAATGCAAATACTGAAGGAGGAGGAAGATCACCTGCCTAAAAATTTAGGGAAAAGCAAGCCCTTGAACAGGGCTTGAAAGGAAGCTTGTCAGCCCTGACAAATTTTTTTATAATACACCAAAACCAACAAAAAGTACTTTGATTATTGTTTGCTCAGTAGTTTTAAAATTAATTTTAGTAATGAAGGTTCAAGACTCTTTGTAGTCTTAACTTGCTAGCTTTGGTTTGGACTAAAGCAATTTCTAAAAACACTATTGTTATTTGGGGGCGTGGGGGAGGGGGCGCCGTTTCTGTAACTGGTAATCCTGTCTCTAAAACGGCACTTTAAGCCTAGTCAAGAATTATCATCCAGAATTAGATTTTCTTGGCAAGAACTTAGTCACATATACCCAATTTTACTCAAAGTGTGTTTCCAATTTCCTTTTTAAGACCACTGTTTTTCAGGTTTGGATTTTCTTTTGCCTGTTCTTTGTGGTCAGCCTCATAACTACAAATGGATACAAATACTAAAATTATTCTTCATTCATTTATAGCAATGATAATGATGTTCAGAGCTAAATTTACCGAGTTGTAAATGACATTGCAAGTAACTATGCTAAGGAGAAATGAATTTTCCAAGAGAACAACCTATTTTATTTTTTTAAAGCAAGTGCTAACAGAGTGAAACATTTTTACGGACGGAGGCTTCATACAAGGGAAAATTTCTTTTATAGTGACTCCCAGAAATACTTTCCTTCTATTTTGCGGGATATTGCATTCCTTTTCTTCGCATGACATTCGCAAGCCCTGTGCCTGCCCATCCACCATTACATGGTGCTTTGCCAGAAGAGGGTGACTTTTGCCGCAAGTGCAGCACCCAGGCGTTGGTTTACCCATTTGGGCGCTTTGTAATTTGTTTGGTATGTTTCTGATGTGGAATAAAATTAGAACGAGATCATCTTGCGCCATCATGCCTGCTAACCTCTGATGGAGCATTTGGGTTCACTGGAGATCTGCTTTGTTTTGTTGTCGTTCTGCTTTTTGGTCTCTCCGGGTGGACTTGTACCTAAGCAAGGTATCGAGAGCGGGACTTTGGGGAAATGATACTGTGAAATATATTAACCTGATTCGTGTCAATATAAAACAATGATAGAGCTGCATGGTGAAATGTGACCCTCTCTGCATATGTAATCTTTAACCGTTTTGCTTGATCTTGTATAACCGTAGGCCTAAGAGAAGTAGGAGAGTATGTATATATAGTTCTTGTTTCCTGCAAAAGCCATATAACAGTAGGGAATTACGAAAGTTGGAAACGAAATAAAATCAGACATCAAGTAGAAATTGAAAAATACTTTACACGGTCTCTTGGAAGTAGTGGAATCTTATAGCTGCAAAAGAATTTGCAAAGGTTTAAAGAAAAGGGGGGGGATTGATATAGAGAACAAACTGCTTATTGCTTAATGATTGTCTCTCTGTAACTATACATACCAAGGACTGGTGTTTGTCAAGGATTAAGCCTGTCAGAGGCTGGTACTTAGGAATGATGAGCAAGAAGGAACCAAGAGCGATCACAAGACTTAATTAAGTGTTCGAGGAATTTACGATCTTGTTAAGAAAGCACAAGTAGAGGCCTTGCTTGAATAGGTAAGGCCGGAAAAGATAAGAACTCCTGCCTTTTGTTCCCATCCTTGTAGATAATTTAGCTTAAACTAACCATATGGTGCTATACCACTAATGAGAACTTAGATAATAAGAACACTAACAAGCACTAAGGTATCAAAACATGTAAAGGACCATACTGCGCAGAATAACCTGAGGAGGGTCAAATAGCGGACAAGTGAGGAAGGCTATGAAAGACCACCAGAGGACTCCTGAAGACCACCAGAGACCTTCAATGCGCCTGCGTAAAGGACATTTACATATGCTAATAGTTTCCCGGAAAACTAATGAATATGTATAAACATTTCTCAGGAATCTAGTGAATATGTATGTAGAACCTGTACTTAACCTGCACAATTAAACCTGACGGTGTGTGCCTTGGTAGAGCAGAGGCTCCCGGTGCACCCAGCGCTGTTTGCTTGCCTCTATTCATGTAATAAATGGTAAACTCTAATTAGAATCCTGTTTTGGACATGATCATTTTTCACAATACCTTCTAGGTGCGATGAGCCGCATTGTGCCTCAGTGAAACAGAGGGCCGGTGTCCAGGCCTTGGCCTCCTTGAGGCGCTGCCCTCACGATGGCTCTTGGGGTGACTGTCCTCATAATAGAGCCCCAAACTCCCCTCGAGAGTGCTCAGGACCTTCCCTAAAATTTGACTCGAGATACATTACTGTGGGGATGAAACTCACCCTCTGATCCCCGTGCATCCCACACTCCTCGAAGAGGTTTGCAGCCTGAGGCCGTTACAGGCACTACCGAGCTCGGCTCGAGTTTTCTCTGCTTCCCCCCCACAGCCCCCGTTGTCCTTCTCTCCTCGCGGGGCATCTGCGTCCCTTTGACCGCCTGTGTGCCGCACCGGGCTGGGGTCGGGCCACCCCTCTGTGGCTGGCGGGGAGGCCGAGCCCGCTGCCCCTTCACTGGGCTCCGCAACTTTCAGCCTCCCCCCGGCAAGGAGAGGGCGGCGGGCGCGGCCAGTCAGCGGGGCGGGCCCGGGGGCGGGGAGCGCGGCGGAGCCTGGCGTGGCTCCCCGTGCCCCGCGCCGTGCCCCGCGGCTCCCCCGCTGCCCGCCCGTCTGCCGCCGCGGCTCCCCCCGCTCGCCCGAGCGCTTTGCAAGAATGGCGGCAGCAGCCGAGCGCGGCGCGGAGTTGCCCGCGGAGCCGCCGCGGGGGGCTCGGTCACCGCCGCTGGGCCCCGAGGAGGTGGCGAGGCGCCTGGCGAGCACCCGCCGGGAGCTGAGCAACAGGCGCCAGATCCTGGCTGAGGAACCTGCCGGCCGAGAGCAGCAGCCAGGTACGGCCGCCGCCTTCCCTCAGGCGGCCGGCGGCGTGGCGCGCTCCCGCCGGCGCCTCAGGCGGGCCGTGCCCGGAGGCGGGGGAGCCGCTCCCCAGGGCGGGCGTGAGGGAGGTGCCGGGCTGCCCGGCGGCCCGCATTTGCCCTCGTCTCCGGGGGAGTTAGGGGGCCGCGGCTTGCCTTCCTCCCCGCCGCGGGTCCGCTCGGGCTTCTCCTCCCGACGCCTTCTTTGGCATATGGCTTTGTTACCGCCAGTAGCCGCGGTGCCTGCGGAGAGCGGCTCCAGCTCGTCCTCCCCCCACGGTGGGAACTGCCGCCCTCCTCCGCGGGGGGCGACGCCGGGCTGGCAGGGCACGGCTCCGCGGCAGCTTCGCGCTGGCGCCCGCGCTTACCTGCTCGCCTGTGGGAGCCGGAGTCGGGGCGCAGGGGGTGAGAGAGCAGCCCCCGTCCCGGGGCAAAGCCGGGGGGACTGTGAGGGGCAGCGCTTTTTTCGGCATGCCGGCAGCAAGGTGTGCAAGTCGGCAAGGCTGATGAGTGGGGTAATGGCACTTGTGTGACCGCTCCTGAAGGGAAGCAGCGGCCGGTGTGTGGCCCGTTAGCAGTACCCGTGAGGTGGCACCTACGTCCTCACTGCATCCAGACAGGTAGGACGGCTTCACGATCCTGCAACACATCCAGTTTCTGTGTAAAAGTAAAGCTAAGAAGCTTCAAGCCTGGGTTTTATTTTTCTTTTTTTTTTTTCCCTGAGGTGAGCAGTGTGTAGTCAGTGAAAGTGGTTTTCCGCAATCTGTTGGTGGTTTAGGAAAATTCCGCTCAAACTACTGCACTTCAGAGGAGAAAATGGGTGAAATCTTAAACCTGATGTGAGTCAGATTTTGAGGTGATTTAATTGCACAGTCACTTACCAGATCTTTACCAGCTCCAAGTATTCAACTTGATGCACAAGTGTAAAAGAATGTAATTACATTTAGAACTTTTGTTCTAAATCACTCCGTCTGTCTCTTCTCCTCTTTTTCTAAAGCACAGACGATTTTACTACCTGCGGGTAAGTGCAGCATGTGTAGACTATAATTTTCTCCGTAACTCCTGTAGAAAGGGACCATTCATTTTAGAGAGAATCTTTTCAGTGATGAGCATATTTTGATCCAGAGTACTGAGCTTGCTTGCCAGTGTACTTCACGTTTTTTTCTCACGTATATGGTGCCTTTCGGTCTGTTTGGCCGTGCTGTAGTGTGATTGTAGGTAGTTAGAATTTTAGATGTGACAGTTTTGCTATGATCCTGCATGATGTTTTACACACAGAGCCTCACCTCTATTTATAGCGACTTAATGACCTAATCAGTAGCAAACTCACAACTTGGAAAACCCTGCTAATCTTCATCGTCTCTTCAAGAAGCCATCTCGCGTGATTGTGTTGACAGAGAGGGCTTACTGGCATGTCACAAGATGCTTGCTGTGGATAGCCAGAGTGGGATCACTTTGTCTGACACTCGAACAGTTGTGTTACTTGCTCCTGTTGAACACAGCAGGTACTTCATGAATTCACATGTGGACTGGTTAGAAGCCCATCTCGCCAATATGGAAGCCATCAAGTCTGGTGTTGCTTGGTCAGACAAGGAATGCTAGTGTTAAGGTCCAATTTGGCAGCCACACAATATCTTGGAAGTTTGCCATTTGGTTTTGATGACTTAAAAGTAGCACTTAGATGCCTTTTTCTCCATATGCAGGGTTCTAATGTTCACCCGTTAGTAGGCTAGAACAGTACCACCATGTACAGATCCTGAAATACAGTTTCAAAAGATGTCATTTTGATTTTTAACATTGTTGAGCTATTGGTGTAGGTGTGTAAAGGTAGAACAGTTGTGCTGTAGAGAGAAAGTTTCTGGCCTGGAGCAGTTTTGGAAAGAAGTATGTTTGTGGTCAGGCATGTTCAGTACATCTGTGTATTTGGCTGTCATGCATTTCCAAAAATTACCATAAAACTTAACATTTCTTATTTCAAATTAGCACCCTTGGTAAACACTGTGCAGAGGTGTTTTGTCTGCTGTTTTCTTCTTGAAATGATTGGTTAGCCAAGTAAAATAAAATAAACTATAGCTAACTTGGCCAATTTATTCACCGTCAGGAAAGAGATGAACATCGTTAAAATGCAGCAAGTCTTCTAGAATAGGTTTTCATAAATGTAATTATTCATTTCTAATCACTGGGGTGTTGGGTTTGCTATCATTTGTTGTTATCATGTGAAGAGTGAGGCCAAGATTTACCAAAATAGTTTTCAAGCGAGAAATGGCTCTTCTGCTGATATAGATTGGTGGAGATGTTCAGTTTTGTCAGAAGGTTCATCATCTTCAAAATGAGAGGTTCATCATCTTCAAAACTCCAACATTTTTCAGGTGAAATTAGGTAACAAGCATTTTCCTCTGCCAGTTGTAGCTACATATTAACTTTATTTATTTATTATTGTACTTGTAATCTTCTCTTACCTTTGGAGTTCCACTTGTGTTAAACTGAATAAAAAAAAAATACTCTTAAGGCCACAGAAGAAACGTACCTTAGCCATGAAGTTTCTGAACCAAAAACATTGTACCACGGGTTGGTAGTCTTAGAAACCAAACACAGGGATCTTTATGTGTCAGAAGCATTCAGCACTTTAGGTGCTCAGTGGCTATTGTTAAGGGGCAAATGCTGCCCGCATTTGAATCTTGGCAAGTGGGATTTCTCTCTAAAAGCATTTGGCAACATCTTTGTTCTTAAGGAAATCCAGAGCCTGTTTTCAGGAGGAAGGACGGCCTGAAGAAAGCACTTTGCAGTCTGTCACATCAAGTAAGTCAGCATTCCTGTAGGAGCTTTTTTCATGGAGTGTCAGTATGAAACAAATCCAAAGGGGGAACAAATTAAGTCAAAATTATGTCAAGAAGATTCTTTCTGCATTGGGCTTTATAGCTCAACCTGCAAATATGTACTTGCAGGATTAGTATTTCTTCAAGCAATTCTAGCACTACAGCCACGGAGAAAGGTATTTTTGTGACAGATATGTGGTAAACATTTTTATTAGCACCTTCACTGTTCTTGAAGGCAAAGTCTCCATTTACTGTTTGGTTAGCAAGTCAATCGATTTTGTACTCACCTGTCGTGGTGAAGTCTTCTAGAGTTGCCAGTTAGTCCCCCATATTTGTCCTCTTCTGATTGCTCCAGCACAGTACCCGAACTGTGGACATTATCAAACCTTTAGTGCGATAATGACCTAAAAACGGACATACACCGTTGCTGTGACTTCTCTAAATCTTGAGATGAAGCACTGTTGATACCTGTACAGCTATATTTTTGTTACTTTTTAGATTGCTGAATCTATAAAATTCGCTAGAAATGCACTTGTTACTGACAGATTCCTGTTAGTTGGGTCAGTGTTGTGTGTAAAACAGCTTACCAGATCAACTCCTGCCTTAACTAATGTCGTGTTTTCCCTCCCTCCCTCAATCTGATATTTTTCTATCATTGTGGCTATATGGAAACTATATTAAAAATGTGCTTGGTATTTTGTTCTACTTGGGGGGAATTCCTTCTCCTCTCAATCTGATCTTCTTGCTCTGAAGCTTTTGGAGAGGTGTGATCTGGTAACACACCATGCACTGAGAATATGGGGCCCCTAGGTGTTATTCTGAATGCACTTCAGATTTTGAGGTAATACTGTAGCAGTGACTACTGTCTTAAAAAGAGAATTCCAGTACCGACTGTGGACCAGGCTGCACGGAGGGTCACAATGGGCCTTCCTGTTTCTCCGTGGAGCTTCGCTGCTTGCATCAAGAGCGTTGCGGTGCATAGCAGCCTTCACATACAGGATGCGCTCTCCAGAGCAACGATCCTCTCTCCTGCAGCCTTTGCAGAACATACTCCTCTAACTTGCAATTCTTCTTGCAAGAGTGGGGAAGTGTCATCTGCTCTTGCCAGAGTAATCATTTTATGGCTTCATTAGGATGAAGGGCCATAAGCGGGATCCAAGGAATCCTAGCAGGGCAGTCGTGTGATGTTTTACAGTAAGACAGGCAAGATTGTCCCATTGGTGTTGGTCTTTTTGAAAAATGTCAGATAGTGGGTCTGTTCTTGTTAGCATTAATAGCCTCTGATGCAGTATTGTGGTAAGACTGATGTTTGTATCAAGAATTTTTGCAAAGAGACTTAAAGGTAAGCATGGTTGTAGTTGTTCATTTTATTCTGGTCAGTGCTTGGCAATGAATTGGCAATCTCTTCGTTGGATGTCTCTTGTGCTTGCCTTGTTGTGCGTGCATCTCCCTGAACCATCAGAGATGAATCAACTAATCCATTTCAACAGCAAGGAACACAATTGTAGACGATGTTGAAAGTGCAGTGCTCAAAGGCATGCATTGCCTTGAAGGTCCTTGGAACTATCATAAAACCGCTCTGGGTGCTCTGGGAGGCAGGAGCACTGCTCTGGGCAGAGGGAGGGAAGGTAACAATAACAACTTCTCTCCTTTACTGGTAAAGAGATGCCAAGAACTTCAGGATGACCAGAGTGTAAGTGAAGTTGTACCTTACTGAGCGGGAAGTTTTATTTTGCTGAAGTGGTGTATGGCAAGTCAGCTTCTTTTTGTTTTGGTTTTTGTAATTACACCAATGGATTAGAATAATTGTTTTTTATTTCCCCCAAGTCATTGTTTTTTCACTGTTAGTGGTTCCTTATTTATGTCTGATTCACTTCCATAGGAGCAGCGGCTCATAACTGATGTAATCAGGAGTCTGGTACCCTGGCCTACCAGTTTGTATCCCATGGAGTTGCTGTTAGGAAGAATAGAGTTTGGGTATCTTTCTTGCAAATCATTCCCAAGATTTGTGGCAAAATCTCCCATCTTCACTGCTAAGATTAGCTGACCAACGAGGGCTGTTCACTTTTTGATTCCCCTCTTTGTAGCTAAGAAGCCAGTGCTGTGGAAGATGCACTTGCTTTCAACAATTTTCTGATCTGTGCTTGTTTATCTTTAAATGCCGCCATAGTACATTCACATTTCTGCTTTTCTTTAGCATCTGAGGCTAGAAAATAAATCTTGCAGAGGGTTTGTTCTACTTTAATGTAGGACATGAAGTAAAGTAGGGCTGATTAATTATTTTAATACCCTGTAGTTCTTCTTTGGCACAACAGAACCTAAAGAAAGACAAAACATTTAGGTGTTGAGAAACTGGTGCAGTCCACCTGGGATAGCGATTGATTTTGTGTTTTGGGACCTGATGTACCCATCCAGTTTTTTTCACTGGTGTCTGTTCCTGATCAAAAGACAAATCACTACTTATTACGATGCTATTTCTGGTGGGGTTGGTTGGTTTTTTTTTCTTCTTTCTCCCTGGATTAGCCTCAATTTTTCCTTGTTCCTTTTTGATCGAAAGCCTTTAATGAACTGTGACGATTTCAGGAAGTACTCTCTCCCCATCTGTTGTATGCAAGACCTTTAAGTAGAAGGGGCCTTTGTGTTTTAGTCAGTCCTCCGTCACACTGACTGAACGTGAAAGGCATACTTGCTGGATAGTGAGTAGCTCTCATGCCTTAGGATGTACGTGCTTTTTGATTTTCTTTATTGCTTTTCTTTTGCTTTGTGCTCTTGCTCTCTCATGGTATCTCTTCCATGTCTTTTTCATCTTTCATTTAGCTTGCATACCACCCGCTATACCCAGGATTATGAAATTCGTTTCCAGTCCCATAGTGTTCCTCTTACCAACACACTAACATGTCTCTGGAAGATCAGAGAAATATGTTTTTCATTCCATGTCCATCATAAGGTTATTGAGAAACTGTTGTTCTTCTGTCTTAATGGTTTTTTTGTATTACTTTACTTAAAGATCTTTTGGAGGGTGTGAGAGTCAATTCTCAAACAAAAATGTTTGCCCCAAAGGCAATTTATGGCTTAAAGTTACAGGCTTGATTTTAGTTCAGGTTTCATAGTTTGTGATTGTTAGTGGAAGTGAAGAGGGACTGTGCTGAGCAAAAGCTTTAGGGCACACCTCTGTGCTCACTGTTCCTGGATGCCTGGGCAGGTAGACATCTGCTACACATCTTAGACTTGATCCTACAGCCATTGCTCATCAAAGAACTTTCTTTAATGCAACATTGAAAAAAATTTGAAAATTTGTCAAAGAAGAGAACATACTATATGGTATGGTAAGCCCAATCTCTGAAATTTTGCTTGTTAGGAGCAAGGCAGTCAATTTCACCATGTGGTGAAAATTTGAGGACCTCCAACCTGTGTGGTCATTAGTAGACAGGAGATGTTTAAAATTGCACTTTGCGTCAGTCCCTGTGCTTTGTTATCTAACCCTCTTGGTGGTGGTATGTACTCCACTTCTTACTCTTGAACAGAGTCTCTGGGATTTTCCCTCAGTAACAGATTGTTATTTTAAAGTGTGTTGATCTTCTCTTGTATACTACCTTTTTTTCACAGCAGACTTTTTTGGTTTTTTTAATATCTGCAGTGAAATCCATGTATCATGTCATGGACTCAAAGATTCAGTGGTCTGAAATTTGAATTAAAGGAACACCCCATTATATAATTTGTAAATGTAAAGCTTTTTCCTGAGACGTCCTCCTCTTTCCTGCTCTGCCTGCACAAATGAAAACAAAGTCTTTTTTAGTTTATGAGATAATTTAAAACTTCTTGGTTAGCCAAACATGTTATTTAGTTCAACTACTTAAAACATATTTGAGTCCGTTTCAAGAATATGCGAGTGAAGTTTAGGCCTTCAGCTACTTACTGAGAGCGAAGTTATAGACCAGGCTTGTACAGTGTTTATATTGGAAAAACCACTAAAGCTTACTGTAGAAATCTGGCCAGGTGCCATTATAATTGTTAAATATTTTTGTTGCCAGAATAACACATTTTGGTATTGCATCTGGAGAGAGAAAAATACTTGGGTTTCGGGTGCTGTAGGCTTTATATACATGGTATCTTGTTCCAGGTGACGACTGAGTATTTCTTGCATATTTCTTTTCCTGCACTATGAGATCCTGGGTATGAAAAGCTGATTTTATTAGAAATAATACATTGAACTTTACTAATCTGATAAATAGGACAAATATGCCTGTTAATGACTCCCTTTCTTGTTTGTGTTTAAAACAGTGCAGGTAATAAAGCATAAAGACAGATCCTCTCTAAGGAAGGCATTCTTTCCATTTGAGAGATGCAAATTTCAAACGGAGAGTATGTGGTAAAAACTCATGTTGCCAGGTTTTCTACCCAAGGCAAGACAGGACAGGCCAAGAACTGAAGTATTTGAAGAGCACATTTCTTATAGTAGTAAGTAATACATTTTAAAAGTATATTCAGCCTGTACTTACTAGTGGTTTCTCTTAAACTCCCTTTAATATATTTGGGTTTGCTTTTTCTGCTAATTTTAAATTATGAACTGATTATTTTCTAGTTAGGATTTTAATTTTTACTGATGATAAGATAAAGTAGCTTTCAAAGTCTGCTTTTAAGAACTTCGAAAGTTTAAGGATCTGTATAGTAGCTAAGCATTATTGGTTACATTTCTGTTCCAGGATGTTCAGTTAGAGCTGCTGGCATGGCCCATGTGTTTATGCAACTGCTGTTACTCTGAGCAAGGTCTGTCCTCCATTTTCTCTCCTCTCCATTTCTGTGGTATGTATCATCCTTGCTTTGACCAGGGACACATGCCCTGGGAGCTGCCTGGCGGGGACTTTGCGCAGGTACAAACACACCTTGGTGCCCAAGAGTTCGTGCTGAGTTTTACATCTGGTTCAGGAGCCAACTAGGAGTCAATCCTAGGAGTGCAATAATTGAGGGCCAAGATAGGCACCGCTATAAACAGCGTTTGTGTTGGAAACTTCACGGGATCCATGACTGCTGTATGTCTGCCAGATAGCTTTATAACTGCTTACAGTTTTTGTTGTCAAAATACCATAATGTAGCCTGATGTTCAGTGCATTGACACTCGGGCAGCTAGACCTTCAGCATGTTAGTGGATGTTGCCATTTTGTTTAGACTTAGTATGGCACGGTTAAATCATGATTATCGTGGTAATTGTCAGTCACTCTTTTTTAGGCTAGTAGATTCATTCATTTATAAAAGAGGAAAAAATCCTTTAGGAGAAGCAGTTTTGTAAAAGTTATGTGGAAAAAATACTAATAGTGGCCTGGCTTGCCCAACAGGTGGTATGGATGTGGATATTGTGAGCATGGGCGAAGTGGTGGCACTGGGGATGGCAGCAAGTGCTCGCGTGTGGTACGACCATGGGGTTTATTACTGCTGCTTTGCTAAACCTTGCGTGATGATAAATGGTGAGTGCTTGCATTGCCCTTCTCACGTGGCTGCCCAGCACAAGGCAGTGCCAAGGTGAGGCTAACCTGGGGAGGGCGAGAGGTTTTCCTCCTGCACAGTGTGGGTAGGGGCTTGATGACTTCTCAGTGGGTGTGTGCAGTGGTGGTTGTAGGTCCTGACATGGGGAGTGGGCTGGCGTAGCTGGGCTGGGGGGTGTGGAGGCTGCGCTCCCCGGGTGCATGAGCTGGCGGGCTGCTGGGAGGTTGGGAATGGGAAATGAACTGTGGCTGTTTGTTTCTGCTGTGCTCAGGCAAACAGCCCTCTGCTTACATTCCTTGCAAGTTAATAGGCTTGTGCCAGAGAATACACCTGACTTGGATGACCTGTTTCTCCTCCCAGAGTAAACACTCCTTCCTGGCCCAAATACTGGGTAACTGTTTACACCGAAGGGACCAACCATGTTCAGTGCTGTTGGTGCATGATGTTTGGTGGTGCACAGCTGAACCTGGTTAGGAACAGCAAGTAAAGTGTTCTTGTTGCTTTCCCTGAGAGTTCTGCTCTGACCTGTCGGGAGTAGAAACTGTTAACAACATTAAAATGGTAATGTTTGTCCTTTTCTAAGGGACCTAAGTGTTGAAAGATGTTGAAGGTAAAGTTTAGAGAAGTGCCCGAGTCCAAAAGCCAGCTTTGTAATTCTGAAAATATTATGAGGAATCTTAGTCTAATGTACACAGATATCTATATATCTGTTTAATTTGAAGGAGTACACATTTGCTTAAGAGCCGGCATAGTGTGTTTTATTTTTGTAAATTGTCACAAATGGTCTTTATGTGAAAAATGCTTTCATTGAAATACTACACAAACCCAATTCCACAGGTAGAGGTCTCAGCCCTGCCATTGGGGGCCATGAGAGCACAAGAACAAGCACCTTCCTGGAAGAGCCCGTTGCACAAACGTGGCAGTGTTTGCAACAACCTGTGGAAGTTGGTGTTAAAATCTTTACTAAAACTACTTTGCTTAAATTAGGTTTTAATTTTAAATCTTCCTTACGTTCTCATCATTTTTTACATGAGACCTCATAATTATCCCACAAAGATATGTTCATTACAGGCTGTTTTCCCTCTCAGTTGAAGTTTCAAACAGTTACTGGGAAATCATGTGGAATCATCTGATTCACAGATGGCTTTCAAGGGTGTTCTGAGCTGTTTGAAATAGTATTTCCTGCTACTTAATCATCATATATAATTTTCAGTGTTACTCTTGTAAAATAATCTAGGAAATAAAAAAGGTAAACATGTCCCCCTTTTTCTAAGTGAGACAGAAATAACTTCTTTAGAGTCCTCAGTGCCACAGTACAGCTGAGCTGTACAAAACTCTGCAGAAAGTGTCTTCTCAGTCTCCCGGGACTGAGAATGAACCACCGTCTAATTCTCGTTTGAGAGATGTCCACAGTCAAATTGCCTACCTGGTCCGAATCTTTGAATTATGCCTGGTGTATTTTGCTTTTCCGAAACCACATCCTTATGGCATCTGATTAGAGGATGGCTGGTAGCTTGTGAAATACTGCCATATTTTCTTAATGTAGTATTTGACGGCTGTTAACTAGTGAAACTAGAGATTGGTGCTGGCTTGACTAAAAGGTACGCACCTGATACCAGTCACAGAGAACCCAATTAACCTCTAGGCTATATATATTGAATTAGCAAACTGGCAAGTAGACTGGGCTGCTGGAAATTGTCTGCAATTAAACTTTCAGACAAAGTTGGTTGATTATTTTGCTTACTGAGATGGTCTTTCGCTATTGTTTATGGGACTTATCCACGTAAAAGAATACTTATATCCACGTTACTACTCTTGGTTTCTTCTTGGGGATGGTTAACGTTCATGTCTGCATTCTCGCCACTGAACTGGTAATAGTTTGTGGTTTTTGTGGGGCATGTGCATACACCCTCTTGTTGGGGAATAGCCACAGCAAACTGGTACACACCTCTTTCTTACACTCGCTCCTACCCCACCCCTCCCACAGCCCTGTTCTCTCTCTGTTAATTAGTGGGAGCAAATAATGCTCTTGGGATTGATTCTTCATTGAGCATGTGCAGTAATTGATAGAAGACACTTTCCGGGGGGTATTCTGGGCACAATTACCTGCTGGTGGAAAGAATATTCATTATTAAAAGAGTGAAAATCTGTTAAAGTGAACTGAGCAGTTATAGGAAACTAAACCAACTGTTGTATTTTATGACAGTGTTCCTGCCCTCAGTAAACTGCATGATGTGATGTTGCCGGTATTTCTTGTCTGTGTGGTATTTTAACTATGCTAGCTGTACTTCGGAGAAATTGTGGGGGTTTTGGTATTTAACGAACTGTGATGTTATTCATCTTTATCAGAAGACAATCAACAGGACATGCTGTTGTGCTTATGTGACTTTATGTAACGAAAAGTAAATTAATCAAATTCAGTAAGCCAATTTTATATATGAGATAAAAACATTGATGCAGTAGTATAATGAGCTCTTTTAAAAACAAGTATTTGATAGTGTTTCTATGGTGAGATTTTCTGTTTATTGGGAAAGTTTTTTGGTTGGGGCGGGTTTTGGGGGGGTTTGTTCCCCCCCCCCCCAATGAAGATGAATTATGCACTTATTTGGTCTGGTGAATTTATCTGATGTTACTTGTACTTTTCTCTTTAGGAAATCCATGCCTTATTTAAAGATTATGAGATCAAGTATTGTTATGTGGACAGAAATAAAAGAACAGGTAAGAACTGAAAACCTTCCAGTGTCATGTGTTTCAATTATGTAATTAAACTAGTGAGGAACATCATCTGCCACGTATGATGTCATCAAGTTCTCTGCTGTCACCTAGCTTGATTGTCCCTCAGTGCCTTTTTTGGCTGCATAGTTTGTCACCTTCTACTGAAGCTTGTGGAGAGTTGGAAACTTTACTGATGTCAGCCAGAAGTAGATTGGTCCACTATAGTACCTCTCAGGCATATTCCCTTAGCGAGTGTCTCTTTGGGATAAAGCTAACCTTGACTTTCTGATTTCCTTTGAAAAACTAGGCTGAGGCCTCTCTTAGGACAAACCACATGTGCCTATGACATGATCAGAGGAAAATGTACCTAGCTCCAGATGTATTTGTGTCAGGTAATATAAGACAGAAGCAATTTATTAAAGGAATACTTAAGTCTTTGAAGGAAACGTTGTCCTGAATTAAATCCTGAATTATTTAAGTGTGATCTCCCATTTACAAATTAATTCTCTAAATGGGGGATTCACGGATTTTTAGTGCTTGTGAGGTACAGAAATGGACAAATATTTCTCTACGCATTCCTCTCCTTCCAAATCACCATAGGTCCCACAGCCTGGGCTATCTCCTGAGGCAACCTTCGTTTCCAGGACAAAATCTTAATGCGGTAGCTGTGGTAGATTTCTGTCAGGATTTTGTGAGGATAATGGTGTTTCTTGACACCTGCCTCTAAGGAGCAAAAATTTGTGCTTTACTGTCCCATTATCTTGCAAATTTGATTTCTGAATATGGAATAAGGCCAGCTTGTGTGTGAGGTACTATAGTCTGCCATCTAACAACAGCCTGAGTGCCTGTTTTCAGTGTGAAGGGAAATGTTTCAAAATACTTGGATAGAGTAAGAGAAGGATGATTTTTTTCATTTAACCTAGATCTTCTTATATGTAACTAGTTTTTTACTGTGAATGTATTTGTGTTGTTTTTAGAGTGTATACGTATGTGTGTCTTTGTGTATATATATAGAAATTTGCCTATTCATGTGAATATTTGTATGTTTTACTGCATGCCTCTGCAAATTTTCATGGCTGGAATACACTGTAGGTCATTTATTTTTTCTTGGCTTCTCATTTGGATAGATTAAATTACTTTATCTCTAGATTCGTGAAGGCTTTAAAACTCTGTTTGGAGGCCCTAATGTCACAGAATCTTAACACGTTACTACACAATCAACAAAGTTCTTGAGCATCTCAGCTCTTCCTGCTCATGTTCTTTATATTGCAGATTATTTTTGATGTTGCTAGTTTTGCTTTGCAAAAAGCAACATTCTGCTAGTGCTTTTGACTGTGTCTCTGGGTGTTTATGTGTATTTATTTTGTCTTGTCCAATAAGTACTGACACAACAGAACAGTCATCCAGCCAAAAGATGGACGTACGTATTGTAGTGCAAACTGTTTCTGTAAGGAATTCCATTTGTATTGAGGTTTTTTTTGTGGGGTTTTTTTTTTTGGATTGTTTTTATTTTTTTTTGTTAGATAGATTTAATGACTTTTTAGTTTAATGGACATAATTGGAACTTTGTAGAGCTCTGTAGATGTTTCCAATTAGATCTTCTAAAATTCTCCTGAGTCTTCACTTGGTGACACAAAATAATTTCAGATTAGTGATAAACTCAGGGAAGTAGCCCTAAAAAACTTCAAAACATGGGGAAAACCCCATTTTTATCTTAAAAAAGCTAACAGTATTTTTAAACTTCAGTATCTTCTATCCGTATCTTCTGTGTAGCTAATCTTAGAATACCAAATAGTATCCTGTCAGAGAAATATGTGATGCTGTGTCAGAATACTGGGGAGCAAAAAAATGTAGGTTACCCAGGCACATTTTAATCTATTTGAGAACCAGGTTTCTGATTTCCACACCATGTCATATTCATCTGATCACTGAAACATCTCTTTGGTTATGACTGATTGTAAAACCTGCTGCAAAGGCATTGCTCATAGATTAGTACAAACTAATTGCTTGCAGGATGCACAACATTCAATTTGACTAGAACAGCAAAACTGAGATCTCAGATATTATGTGTATGTCACCAAGATTACACTTGCTTCTTTTTCTTGGCATAATGAACTGCTACAAGATAGTCACAAACCAGAACTTGCTTTAAAACACCCTGTGGATGTTTAAGTTTTAAATAGAAATCCTCGTTTAGACTGTTGTAACTGATGATTATTAATGCATGAAAGAAAATCTTGGCAGTTTTAGCTGGCTCTAGGACCGGGCTGAGGTAAAGACATGACGGGTGGTACGGTGCTCCCTTTGTCAACAGCTGTATGAAGCTTCAGATATATCTGGTATGACGACGGGGTACAGATAAAACGGGTGTTGCAGTGCTCTCATTGTCCATGGCTGCATAATGCTTCCAGCTGCTTTAGGAACCATGACATGGTACAGAGGTGGTGGGTGTTCCGACACTGCCTTTGTCCACGGCAGCTGGGCACCTTCAAGCAGCCGTGGAACCTAGATAATCTGCAGGTATGGTGGGTGGTGCAGCTCTGCCTTTGCTTGCGAGAGTGGGCAACTTTGGCATTGAAGACATGGCCCAGTGTGGAACTGCGCGTCCATGAGTGGCTGGAAGTGAATGCTTGAGGGTGTCTCTGCGTGGAGCGTGGGAATTGCGCCTGTCTTGCTGTGAAAGGATCCAAAGCTGAGAATGTCCATGGCTGCGTGTTCCCTCCAGTTGCTTGTGGGACCATGAGATGTTACAGAGCTGGGGTGGGTGGTGCGGCTCTCCCTTTGCTCACGAGCGTGGGCACCTCCTGGCTGTCCGTAGGACGAGGATGGGCTAGAGATACGGTGGGTCTTGCGGACCTCCCACTGTCCATGGCTGCGAGCACCTTTGACCTGCCTGCGGGAGCTGGATGGGGCCGAGATAGGGTGGGTGATGCGGCTCTCCCTTTGCTCACGAGCGTGGGCACCTCCTGGCTGTCCGTAGGACGAGGATGGGGTACAGATACGGTGGGTCTTGCGGAGCTCCCTCTGTCCATGGCTGCGAGCACCTTTGACCTGCCTGCGGGAGCTGGATGGGGCCGAGATAGGGTGGGTGATGCGGCTCTCCCTTTGCTCACGAGCGTGGGCACCTCCTGGCTGTCCGTAGGACGAGGATGGGGTACAGATACGGTGGGTCTTGCAGACCTCCCATTGTCCATGGCTGCGAGCACCTTTGACCTGCCTGCGGGAGCTGGATGGGGTCGAGACAGGGTGGGTGATGCGGCTCTCTCCTTGCCCAGCAGGGTGGGCACCTTCTGGCTGTCTGTAGCACGAGGATGGGCTACAGATACGGTGGCTTATTCAGAGCCTGGAAGTCTTTGCTAGCCCGTCTCGTCGTCTGCCAGTCTCGTCCGGTGCAGCCCCTTTTCTACCGTTCCGCAGCCAGCCGTGTGTCCAACCTGCTTCTGACGTGGACCACCAGGCGTAGTCTGCTGGCTGTGCCATGGCCATGGCTGGTGCCAGGATGTCTGTTTCGGGACCAGCCCTCAGCCCCCCGGGGCACAATTTTGTGTCATTCCCTTTGCCCGTGGCTTTGGGAAGCTCCCTGCAAGCGCGGGATGAGTAGTGGCCAGGGGTGTCTTATCTGTCCTGTGGCGTGTTGAGAGCTCTCCGTCCAAGTGACGAGGTGGGAGAGGACAGGAGCCGTGGTCTTGTTGCGTCCCTTGGCAGGAGCCTGGCTGTAATTCCCAGGAGAAGCAGCCAAAGAGCCGTCACCCTCCATTGCTGTGGGGAGTCCCAGCCTGCTTGCCTTGCCCTGGGTGCCTGCTGGTCTCAGATCTCGCTCCCCTGCCCCCTGGTCTGGCAGTGTGGCTTGGCGCAGCCCTTTTTCTCCCCTTCTGGGGCTAGTCGTGTCAGCAAGGCCTTTGTGACGTGGAGCACCAGGAGCAGTCTGCTGGCTGTGATGTGGTGGCCATGACATCAGCAGGGCTGGTGCCTGGAGTTGGTGCTGCATGCGTGTGATGCCGCTTTTCCAGCAGTCCAGTGAGGAGGCGCAGTTAAATAAACGATGCAATAGACACGAAAAGAAGAATTGGTAGTGCTGGGGAAGGAAAGGAAGAGGCTGCAGGATCAGTGTACAGAGCAGCAGCTCGGCAAAGGGTAAAAGAGAACTCAAAGCAGCAGGTGGTAGCCGCGGCCCTCTCTTGAAGCTTTGGGTGGTACTTGCTGCTGCGAGTTGTGGGTTTGAGGGCTCTTCTGGAAGAA
Source organism: Aquila chrysaetos chrysaetos (assembly GCF_900496995.4). Taxonomy (NCBI): domain Eukaryota; kingdom Metazoa; phylum Chordata; class Aves; order Accipitriformes; family Accipitridae; genus Aquila; species Aquila chrysaetos. The sequence goes on along the minus strand of NC_044013.1, from coordinate 30,624,282 downwards.
AGAGGCTTGTTGAGTTTTCGGAAGGTGATCTTTCACACCTTTGGCCTTGAAGCCGTGGCCCAGCGTGGAAGCGTGCGCCCACGAGTGGCTGGCAATGAATGCTGAGGGTGTCTCTGCGTGGAGTGTGGGAATTGCGCCTGTCTTGCTGTGAAAGGATCCAGAGCTGAGAATGTCCATGGCTGCGTGTTCCCTCCAGTTGCTTGTGGGACCATGAGATGTTACAGAGGTGGGGTGGGTGGTGCGGCTCTCCCTTTGCCCACGAGCGTTGCGCACCTCCTGGCTGTCCGTAGGACGAGAATGGTGTACAGATACGGTGGTTCTTGCGGAGCTCCCTTTGTCCATGGCTGCGAGCACCTTTGATCTGCCTGCGGGAGCTGGATGGGGTCAAGACAGGGTGGGTGGTGCGGCTCTCTCCTTGCCCACAAGGGTGGGCACCTTCTGGCTGTCTGTAGGATGAGGATGGGCTACAGATACGGTGCGTTTCTCAGCGCCTGTAAGTCTTTGCTAGCCCGTCTCGTCGTCTGCCAGTCTCGTCTGGTGCAGCCCCTTTTCTACCGTTCCGCAGCCAGCCGTGTGTCCAACCCGTTTCTGAAGTGGACCACCGGGCGTAGTCTGCTGGCTGTGCCATGGCCGTGGCTGGTGCCAGGATGTCCGTTTCGGGACCAGCCCTCAGCCCCCCAGGGCACAACTTTGTGGCGTTGCCTTTGCCCGTGGCTTTGGGAAGCGCCCTGCAAGCCCGGGATGGGTAGTGGCTTATGTGTCCTGCGGCGTGTTGAGAGCTCTCCGTCCAGTGACGAGGTGGGAGAGGACAGGAGCCGTGGTCTTGTTGCGTCCCTTGGCAGGAGCCTGGCTGTAATTCCCAGGAGAAGCAGCCAAAGAGCCGTCACCCTCCATTGCTGTGGGGAGTCCCAGCCTGCTTGCCTTGCCCTGGGTGCCTGCTGGTCTCAGATCTCGCTCCCCTGCCCCCTGGTCTGGCAGTGTGGCTTGGCGCAGCCCTTTTTCTCCCCTTCTGGGGCTAGTCGTGTCAGCAAGGCCTTTGTGACGTGGAGCACCAGGAGCAGTCTGCTGGCTGTGATGTGGTGGCCATGACATCAGCAGGGCTGGTGCCTGGAGTTGGTGCTGCATGCGTGTGATGCCGCTTTTCCAGCAGTCCAGTGAGAAGGCGCAGTTAAATAAACGATGCAATAGACTCGAAAAGAAGAACTGGTAGTGCTGGGGAAGGAAAGGAAGAGGCTGTAGGATCAGTGTACAGAGCAGCAGCTCGGCAAAGGGTAAAAGAGAACTCAAAGCAGCAGGTGGTGGCCGCGGCCCTCTCTTGAAGCTTTGGGTGGTACTTGCTGCTGAGAGTTGTGGGTTTGAGGGCTGTTCTGGAAGAAAGAGGCTTGTTGAGTTTTCGGAAGGTGATCTTTCACACCTTTGGCATTGAAGCCGTGGCCCAGCGTGGAAGCGTGCGCCCACGAGTGGCTGGCAATGAATGCTGAGGGTGTCTCTGCGTGGAGTGTGGGAATTGCGCCTGTCTTGCTGTGAAAGGATCCAGAGCTGAGAATGTGCATGGCTGCGTGTTCCCTCCAGTTGCTTGTGGGACCATGAGATGTTACAGAGGTGGGGTGGGTGGTGCGGCTCTCCCTTTGCCCACGAGCGTGCGCACCTCCTGGCTGTCCGTAGGACGAGAATGGTGTACAGATACGGTGGTTCTTGCGGAGCTCCCTTTGTCCATGGCTGCGAGCAGCCTTTGATCTGCCTGCGGGAGCTGGATGGGGTCAAGACAGGGTGGGTGGTGCGGCTCTCTCCTTGCCCACAAGGGTGGGCACCTTCTGGCTGTCTGTAGGATGAGGATGGGCTACAGATACGGTGGGTTTCTCAGCGCCTGTAAGTCTTTGCTAGCCCGTCTCGTCGTCTGCCAGTCTCGTCTGGTGCAGCCCCTTTTCTACCGTTCCGCAGCCAGCCGTGTGTCCAACCCGTTTCTGAAGTGGACCACCGGGCGTAGTCTGCTGGCTGTGCCATGGCCAGTGGCTGGTGCCAGGATGTCCGTTTCGGGACCAGCCCTCAGCCCCCCAGGGCACAACTTTGTGGCGTTGCCTTTGCCCGTGGCTTTGGGAAGCTGCCCTGCAAGCCCGGGATGGGTAGTGGCTTATGTGTCCTGCGGCGTGTTGAGAGCTCTCCGTCCAAGTGACGAGGTGGGAGAGGACAGGAGCCGTGGTCTTGTTGCGTCCCTTGGCAGGAGCCTGGCTGTAATTCCCAGGAGAAGCAGCCAAAGAGCCGTCACCCTCCATTGCTGTGGGGAGTCCCAGCCTGCTTGCCTTGCCCTGGGTGCCTGCTGGTCTCAGATCTCGCTCCCCTGCCCCCTGGTCTGGCAGTGTGGCTTGGCGCAGCCCTTTTTCTCCCCTTCTGGGGCTAGTCGTGTCAGCAAGGCCTTTGTGACGTGGAGCACCAGGAGCAGTCTGCTGGCTGTGATGTGGTGGCCATGACATCAGCAGGGCTGGTGCCTGGAGTTGGTGCTGCATGCGTGTGATGCCGCTTTTCCAGCAGTCCAGTGAGAAGGCGCAGTTAAATAAACGCTGCAATACACTGGAAGAGAAGAACTGGTAGTGCTGGGGAAGGGAAGGAAGAGGCTGTAGGATCAGTGTACAGAGCAGCAGCTCGGCAAAGGGTATAAAGAGAACTCAAAGCAGCAGGTGGTAGCCGCGGCCCTCTTTTGAAGCTTTGGGTGGTACTTGCTGCTGAGAGTTGTGGGCTTGAGGGCTGTTCTGGAAGAAAGAGGCTTGTTGAGTTTTCGGAAGGTGATCTTTCACACCTTTGGCATTGAAGCCGTGGCGCAGTGTGGAAGCGTGCGCCCACGAGTGGCTGGCAATGAATGCTGAGGGTGTCTCTGCGTGGAGCGTGGGAATTGCGCCTGTCTTGCTGTGAAAGGATCCAAAGCTGAGAATGGCCATGGCTGCGTGTTCCCTCCAGTTGCTTGTGGGACCATGAGATGTTACAGAGCTGGGGTGGGTGGTGCGGCTCTCCCTTTGCCCACGAGCGTGCGCACCTCCTGGCTGTCCGTAGGACGAGGATGGTGTACAGATACGGTGGTTCTTGCGGAGCTCCCTTTGTCCATGGCTGCGAGCACCTTTGACCTGCCTGCGGGAGCTGGATGGGGTCGAGACAGGGTGGGTGATGCGGCTCTCTCCTTGCCCACGAGCGTGGGCACCTTCTGGCTGTCTGTAGGATGAGGATGGGCTACAGATACGGTGGGTTTCTCAGCGCCTGTAAGTCTTTGCTAGCCCGTCTCGTCGTCTGCCAGTCTCGTCTGGTGCAGCCCCTTTTCTACCGTTCCGCAGCCAGCCGTGTGTCCAACCCGTTTCTGAAGTGGACCACCAGGCGTAGTCTGCTGGCTGTGCCATGGCCATGGCTGGTGCCAGGATGTCCGTTTCGGGACCAGCCCTCAGCCCCCCAGGGCACAACTTTGTGGCGTTGCCTTTGCCCGTGGCTTTGGGAAGCTCCCTGCAAGCCCGGGATGGGTAGTGGCTTATGTGTCCTGCGGCGTGTTGAGAGCTCTCCGTCCCAGTGACGAGGTGGGAGAGGACAGGAGCCGTGGTCTTGTTGCGTCCCTTGGCAGGAGCCTGGCTGTAATTCCCAGGAGAAGCAGCCAAAGAGCCGTCACCCTCCATTGCTGTGGGGAGTCCCAGCCTGCTTGCCTTGCCCTGGGTGCCTGCTGGTCTCAGATCTCGCTCCCCTGCCCCCTGGTCTGGCAGTGTGGCTTGGCGCAGCCCTTTTTCTCCCCTTCTGGGGCTAGTCGTGTCAGCAAGGCCTTTGTGACGTGGAGCACCAGGAGCAGTCTGCTGGCTGTGATGTGGTGGCCATGACATCAGCAGGGCTGGTGCCTGGAGTTGGTGCTGCATGCGTGTGATGCCGCTTTTCCAGCAGTCCAGTGAGAAGGCGCAGTTAAATAAACGATGCAATAGACTCGACAAGAAGAATTGGTAGTGCTGGGGAAGGAAAGGAAGAGGCTGTAGGATCAGTGTACAGAGCAGCAGCTCGGCAAAGGGTAAAAGAGAACTCAAAGCAGCAGGTGGTAGCCGCGGCCCTCTCTTGAAGCTTTGGGTGGTACTTGCTGCTGCGAGTTGTGGGTTTGAGGGCTCTTCTGGAAGAAAGAGGCTTGTTGAGTTTTCGGAAGGTGATCTTTCACACCTTTGGCCTTGAAGCCGTGGCCCAGCGTGGAAGCGTGCGCCCACGAGTGGCTGGCAATGAATGCTGAGGGTGTCTCTGCGTGGAGTGTGGGAATTGCGCCTGTCTTGCTGTGAAAGGATCCAGAGCTGAGAATGTGCATGGCTGCGTGTTCCCTCCAGTTGCTTGTGGGACCATGAGATGTTACAGAGGTGGGGTGGGTGGTGCGGCTCTCCCTTTGCCCACGAGCGTGCGCACCTCCTGGCTGTCCGTAGGACGAGAATGGTGTACAGATACGGTGGTTCTTGCGGAGCTCCCTTTGTCCATGGCTGCGAGCAGCTTTGATCTGCCTGCGGGAGCTGGATGGGGTCAAGACAGGGTGGGTGGTGCGGCTCTCTCCTTGCCCACAAGGGTGGGCACCTTCTGGCTGTCTGTAGGATGAGGATGGGCTACAGATACGGTGGGTTTCTCAGCGCCTGTAAGTCTTTGCTAGCCCGTCTCGTCGTCTGCCAGTCTCGTCTGGTGCAGCCCCTTTTCTACCGTTCCGCAGCCAGCCGTGTGTCCAACCCGTTTCTGAAGTGGACCACCGGGCGTAGTCTGCTGGCTGTGCCATGGCCATGGCTGGTGCCAGGATGTCCGTTTCGGGACCAGCCCTCAGCCCCCCAGGGCACAACTTTGTGGCGTTGCCTTTGCCCGTGGCTTTGGGAAGCTCCCTGCAAGCCCGGGATGGGTAGTGGCTTATCTGTCCTGCGGCGTGTTGAGAGCTCTCCGTCCCAGTGACGAGGTGGGAGAGGACAGGAGCCGTGGTCTTGTTGCGTCCCTTGGCAGGAGCCTGGCTGTAATTCCCAGGAGAAGCAGCCAAAGAGCCGTCACCCTCCATTGCTGTGGGGAGTCCCAGCCTGCTTGCCTTGCCCTGGGTGCCTGCTGGTCTCAGATCTCGCTCCCCTGCCCCCTGGTCTGGCAGTGTGGCTTGGCGCAGCCCTTTTTCTCCCCTTCTGGGGCTAGTCGTGTCAGCAAGGCCTTTGTGACGTGGAGCACCAGGAGCAGTCTGCTGGCTGTGATGTGGTGGCCATGACATCAGCAGGGCTGGTGCCTGGAGTTGGTGCTGCATGCGTGTGATGCCGCTTTTCCAGCAGTCCAGTGAGAAGGCGCAGTTAAATAAACGATGCAATAGACTCGACAAGAAGAATTGGTAGTGCTGGGGAAGGAAAGGAAGAGGCTGTAGGATCAGTGTACAGAGCAGCAGCTCGGCAAAGGGTAAAAGAGAACTCAAAGCAGCAGGTGGTAGCCGCGGCCCTCTCTTGAAGCTTTGGGTGGTACTTGCTGCTGCGAGTTGTGGGTTTGAGGGCTCTTCTGGAAGAAAGAGGCTTGTTGAGTTTTCGGAAGGTGATCTTTCACACCTTTGGCCTTGAAGCCGTGGCCCAGCGTGGAAGCGTGCGCCCACGAGTGGCTGGCAATGAATGCTGAGGGTGTCTCTGCGTGGAGTGTGGGAATTGCGCCTGTCTTGCTGTGAAAGGATCCAGAGCTGAGAATGTGCATGGCTGCGTGTTCCCTCCAGTTGCTTGTGGGACCATGAGATGTTACAGAGGTGGGGTGGGTGGTGCGGCTCTCCCTTTGCCCACGAGCGTGCGCACCTCCTGGCTGTCCGTAGGACGAGAATGGTGTACAGATACGGTGGTTCTTGCGGAGCTCCCTTTGTCCATGGCTGCGAGCAGCTTTGATCTGCCTGCGGGAGCTGGATGGGGTCAAGACAGGGTGGGTGGTGCGGCTCTCTCCTTGCCCACAAGGGTGGGCACCTTCTGGCTGTCTGTAGGATGAGGATGGGCTACAGATACGGTGGGTTTCTCAGCGCCTGTAAGTCTTTGCTAGCCCGTCTCGTCGTCTGCCAGTCTCGTCTGGTGCAGCCCCTTTTCTACCGTTCCGCAGCCAGCCGTGTGTCCAACCCGTTTCTGAAGTGGACCACCGGGCGTAGTCTGCTGGCTGTGCCATGGCCAGTGGCTGGTGCCAGGATGTCCGTTTCGGGACCAGCCCTCAGCCCCCCAGGGCACAACTTTGTGGCGTTGCCTTTGCCCGTGGCTTTGGGAAGCTCCCTGCAAGCCCGGGATGGGTAGTGGCTTATCTGTCCTGCGGCGTGTTGAGAGCTCTCCATCCCAGTGACGAGGTGGGAGAGGACAGGAGCCGTGGTCTTGTTGCGTCCCTTGGCAGGAGCCTGGCTGTAATTCCCAGGAGAAGCAGCCAAAGAGCCGTCACCCTCCATTGCTGTGGGGAGTCCCAGCCTGCTTGCCTTGCCCTGGGTGCCTGCTGGTCTCAGATCTCGCTCCCCTGCCCCCTGGTCTGGCAGTGTGGCTTGGCGCAGCCCTTTTTCTCCCCTTCTGGGGCTAGTCGTGTCAGCAAGGCCTTTGTGACGTGGAGCACCAGGAGCAGTCTGCTGGCTGTGATGTGGTGGCCATGAGATCAGCAGGGCTGGTGCCTGGAGTTGGTGCTGCATGCGTGTGATGCCGCTTTTCCAGCAGTCCAGTGAGAAGGCGCAGTTAAATAAACGATGCAATACCCTAGAAGAGAAGAACTGGTAGTGCTGGGGAAGGAAAGGAAGAGGCTGTAGGATCAGTGTACAGAGCAGCAGCTCGGCAAAGGGTAAAAGAGAACTCAAAGCAGCAGGTGGTAGCCGCGGCCCTCTCTTGAAGCTTTGGGTGGTACTTGCTGCTGAGAGTTGTGGGTTTGAGGGCTCTTCTGGAAGAAAGAGGCTTGTTGAGTTTTCGGAAGGTGATCTTTCACACCTTTGGCATTGAAGCCGTGGCGCAGTGTGGAAGCGTGCGCCCACGAGTGGCTGGCAATGAATGCTGAGGGTGTCTCTGCGTGGAGCGTGGGAATTGCGCCTGTCTTGCTGTGAAAGGATCCAAAGCTGAGAATGTCCATGGCTGCGTGTTCCCTCCAGTTGCTTGTGGGACCATGAGATGTTACAGAGCTGGGGTGGGTGGTGCGGCTCTCCCTTTGCCCACGAGCGTGCGCACCTCCTGGCTGTCCGTAGGACGAGGATGGGGTAGAGATACGGTGGTTCTTGCGGAGCTCCCTTTGTCCATGGCTGCGAGCACCTTTGACCTGCCTGCGGGAGCTGGATGGGGTCGAGACAGGGTGGGTGATGCGGCTCTCTCCTTGCCCACAAGGGTGGGCACCTTCTGGCTGTCTGTAGCACGAGGATGGGCTACAGATACGGTGGCTTATTCAGAGCCTGGAAGTCTTTGCTAGCCCGTCTCGTCGTCTGCCAGTCTCGTCCGGTGCAGCCCCTTTTCTACCGTTCCGCAGCCAGCCGTGTGTCCAACCCACTTCTGACGTGGACCACCAGGCGTAGTCTGCTGGCTGTGCCATGGCCGTGGCTGGTGCCAGGATGTCTGTTTCGGGACCAGCCCTCAGCCCCCCGGGGCACAATTTTGTGTCGTTCCCTTTGCCCGTGGCTTTGGGAAGCTCCCTGCAAGCGCGGGATGGGTAGTGGCTTATCTGTCCTGTGGCGTGTTGAGAGCTCTCCGTCCAAGTGACGAGGTGGGAGAGGACAGGAGCCGTGGTCTTGTTGCGTCCCTTGGCAGGAGCCTGGCTGTAATTCCCAGGAGAAGCAGCCAAAGAGCAGTCACCCTCCATTGCTGTGGGGAGCCCCAGCCTGCTTGCCTTGCCCTGGGTGCCTGCTGGTCTCAGATCTCGCTCCCCTGCCCCCTGGTCTGGCAGTGTGGCTTGGCGCAGCCCTTTTTCTCCCCTTCTGGGGCTAGTCGTGTCAGCAAGGCCTTTGTGACGTGGAGCACCAGGAGCAGTCTGCTGGCTGTGATGTGGTGGCCATGACATCAGCAGGGCTGGTGCCTGGAGTTGGTGCTGCATGCGTGTGATGCCGCTTTTCCAGCAGTCCAGTGAGAAGGCGCAGTTAAATAAACGCTGCAATACACTAGAAGAGAAGAACTGGTAGTGCTGGGGAAGGGAAGGAAGAGGCTGTAGGATCAGTGTACAGAGCAGCAGCTCGGCAAAGGGTATAAAGAGAACTCAAAGCAGCAGGTGGTAGCCGCGGCCCTCTCTTGAAGCTTTGGGTGGTACTTGCTGCTGAGAGTTGTGGGTTTGAGGGCTCTTCTGGAAGAAAGAGGCTTGTTGAGTTTTCGGAAGGTGATCTTTCACACCTTTGGCCTTGAAGCCGTGGCCCAGCGTGGAAGCGTGCGCCCACGAGTGGCTGGCAATGAATGCTGAGGGTGTCTCTGCGTGGAGTGTGGGAATTGCGCCTGTCTTGCTGTGAAAGGATCCAGAGCTGAGAATGTCCATGGCTGCGTGTTCCCTCCAGTTGCTTGTGGGACCATGAGATGTTACAGAGGTGGGGTGGGTGGTGCGGCTCTCCCTTTGCCCACGAGCGTTGCGCACCTCCTGGCTGTCCGTAGGACGAGAATGGTGTACAGATACGGTGGTTCTTGCGGAGCTCCCTTTGTCCATGGCTGCGAGCACCTTTGATCTGCCTGCGGGAGCTGGATGGGGTCAAGACAGGGTGGGTGGTGCGGCTCTCTCCTTGCCCACAAGGGTGGGCACCTTCTGGCTGTCTGTAGGATGAGGATGGGCTACAGATACGGTGCGTTTCTCAGCGCCTGTAAGTCTTTGCTAGCCCGTCTCGTCGTCTGCCAGTCTCGTCTGGTGCAGCCCCTTTTCTACCGTTCCGCAGCCAGCCGTGTGTCCAACCCGTTTCTGAAGTGGACCACCGGGCGTAGTCTGCTGGCTGTGCCATGGCCCGTGGCTGGTGCCAGGATGTCCGTTTCGGGACCAGCCCTCAGCCCCCCAGGGCACAACTTTGTGGCGTTGCCTTTGCCCGTGGCTTTGGGAAGCGCCCTGCAAGCCCGGGATGGGTAGTGGCTTATGTGTCCTGCGGCGTGTTGAGAGCTCTCCGTCCAAGTGACGAGGTGGGAGAGGACAGGAGCCGTGGTCTTGTTGCGTCCCTTGGCAGGAGCCTGGCTGTAATTCCCAGGAGAAGCAGCCAAAGAGCCGTCACCCTCCATTGCTGTGGGGAGTCCCAGCCTGCTTGCCTTGCCCTGGGTGCCTGCTGGTCTCAGATCTCGCTCCCCTGCCCCCTGGTCTGGCAGTGTGGCTTGGCGCAGCCCTTTTTCTCCCCTTCTGGGGCTAGTCGTGTCAGCAAGGCCTTTGTGACGTGGAGCACCAGGAGCAGTCTGCTGGCTGTGATGTGGTGGCCATGACATCAGCAGGGCTGGTGCCTGGAGTTGGTGCTGCATGCGTGTGATGCCGCTTTTCCAGCAGTCCAGTGAGAAGGCGCAGTTAAATAAACGATGCAATAGACTCGACAAGAAGAATTGGTAGTGCTGGGGAAGGAAAGGAAGAGGCTGTAGGATCAGTGTACAGAGCAGCAGCTCGGCAAAGGGTAAAAGAGAACTCAAAGCAGCAGGTGGTAGCCGCGGCCCTCTCTTGAAGCTTTGGGTGGTACTTGCTGCTGCGAGTTGTGGGTTTGAGGGCTCTTCTGGAAGAAAGAGGCTTGTTGAGTTTTCGGAAGGTGATCTTTCACACCTTTGGCCTTGAAGCCGTGGCCCAGCGTGGAAGCGTGCGCCCACGAGTGGCTGGCAATGAATGCTGAGGGTGTCTCTGCGTGGAGTGTGGGAATTGCGCCTGTCTTGCTGTGAAAGGATCCAGAGCTGAGAATGTGCATGGCTGCGTGTTCCCTCCAGTTGCTTGTGGGACCATGAGATGTTACAGAGGTGGGGTGGGTGGTGCGGCTCTCCCTTTGCCCACGAGCGTGCGCACCTCCTGGCTGTCCGTAGGACGAGAATGGTGTACAGATACGGTGGTTCTTGCGGAGCTCCCTTTGTCCATGGCTGCGAGCAGCTTTGATCTGCCTGCGGGAGCTGGATGGGGTCAAGACAGGGTGGGTGGTGCGGCTCTCTCCTTGCCCACAAGGGTGGGCACCTTCTGGCTGTCTGTAGGATGAGGATGGGCTACAGATACGGTGGGTTTCTCAGCGCCTGTAAGTCTTTGCTAGCCCGTCTCGTCGTCTGCCAGTCTCGTCCGGTGCAGCCCCTTTTCTACCGTTCCGCAGCCAGCCGTGTGTCCAACCCGCTTCTGACGTGGACCACCAGGCGTAGTCTGCTGGCTGTGCCATGGCCATGGCTGGTGCCAGGATGTCTGTTTCGGGACCAGCCCTCAGCCCCCCGGGGCACAATTTTGTGGCGTTGCCTTTGCCCGTGGCTTTGGGAAGCGCCCTGCAAGCCCGGGATGGGTAGTGGCTTATGTGTCCTGCGGCGTGTTGAGAGCTCTCCGTCCCAGTGACGAGGTGGGAGAGGACAGGAGCCGTGGTCTTGTTGCGTCCCTTGGCAGGAGCCTGGCTGTAATTCCCAGGAGAAGCAGCCAAAGAGCCGTCACCCTCCATTGCTGTGGGGAGTCCCAGCCTGCTTGCCTTGCCCTGGGTGCCTGCTGGTCTCAGATCTCGCTCCCCTGCCCCCTGGTCTGGCAGTGTGGCTTGGCGCAGCCCTTTTTCTCCCCTTCTGGGGCTAGTCGTGTCAGCAAGGCCTTTGTGACGTGGAGCACCAGGAGCAGTCTGCTGGCTGTGATGTGGTGGCCATGACATCAGCAGGGCTGGTGCCTGGAGTTGGTGCTGCATGCGTGTGATGCCGCTTTTCCAGCAGTCCAGTGAGAAGGCGCAGTTAAATAAACGATGCAATACACTGGAAGAGAAGAACTGGTAGTGCTGGGGAAGGGAAGGAAGAGGCTGTAGGATCAGTGTACAGAGCAGCAGCTCGGCAAAGGGTATAAAGAGAACTCAAAGCAGCAGGTGGTGGCCGCGGCCCTCTCTTGAAGCTTTGGGTGGTACTTGCTGCTGCGAGTTGTGGGTTTGAGGGCTCTTCTGGAAGAAAGAGGCTTGTTGAGTTTTCGGAAGGTGATCTTTCACACCTTTGGCCTTGAAGCCGTGGCCCAGCGTGGAAGCGTGCGCCCACGAGTGGCTGGCAATGAATGCTGAGGGTGTCTCTGCGTGGAGTGTGGGAATTGCGCCTGTCTTGCTGTGAAAGGATCCAGAGCTGAGAATGTGCATGGCTGCGTGTTCCCTCCAGTTGCTTGTGGGACCATGAGATGTTACAGAGGTGGGGTGGGTGGTGCGGCTCTCCCTTTGCCCACGAGCGTGCGCACCTCCTGGCTGTCCGTAGGACGAGAATGGTGTACAGATACGGTGGTTCTTGCGGAGCTCCCTTTGTCCATGGCTGCGAGCAGCTTTGATCTGCCTGCGGGAGCTGGATGGGGTCAAGACAGGGTGGGTGGTGCGGCTCTCTCCTTGCCCACAAGGGTGGGCACCTTCTGGCTGTCTGTAGGATGAGGATGGGCTACAGATACGGTGGGTTTCTCAGCGCCTGTAAGTCTTTGCTAGCCCGTCTCGTCGTCTGCCAGTCTCGTCTGGTGCAGCCCCTTTTCTACCGTTCCGCAGCCAGCCGTGTGTCCAACCCGTTTCTGAAGTGGACCACCGGGCGTAGTCTGCTGGCTGTGCCATGGCCGTGGCTGGTGCCAGGATGTCCGTTTCGGGACCAGCCCTCAGCCCCCCAGGGCACAACTCTGTGGCGTTGCCTTTGCCCGTGGCTTTGGGAAGCGCCCTGCAAGCCCGGGATGGGTAGTGGCTTATGTGTCCTGCGGCGTGTTGAGAGCTCTCCGTCCCAGTGACGAGGTGGGAGAGGACAGGAGCCGTGGTCTTGTTGCGTCCCTTGGCAGGAGCCTGGCTGTAATTCCCAGGAGAAGCAGCCAAAGAGCCGTCACCCTCCATTGCTGTGGGGAGTCCCAGCCTGCTTGCCTTGCCCTGGGTGCCTGCTGGTCTCAGATCTCGCTCCCCTGCCCCCTGGTCTGGCAGTGTGGCTTGGCGCAGCCCTTTTTCTCCCCTTCTGGGGCTAGTCGTGTCAGCAAGGCCTTTGTGACGTGGAGCACCAGGAGCAGTCTGCTGGCTGTGATGTGGTGGCCATGACATCAGCAGGGCTGGTGCCTGGAGTTGGTGCTGCATGCGTGTGATGCCGCTTTTCCAGCAGTCCAGTGAGGAAGGCGCAGTTAAATAAACGATGCAATAGACTCGACAAGAAGAATTGGTAGTGCTGGGGAAGGAAAGGAAGAGGCTGTAGGATCAGTGTACAGAGCAGCAGCTCGGCAAAGGGTAAAAGAGAACTCAAAGCAGCAGGTGGTAGCCGCGGCCCTCTCTTGAAGCTTTGGGTGGTACTTGCTGCTGCGAGTTGTGGGTTTGAGGGCTCTTCTGGAAGAAAGAGGCTTGTTGAGTTTTCGGAAGGTGATCTTTCACACCTTTGGCCTTGAAGCCGTGGCCCAGCGTGGAAGCGTGCGCCCACGAGTGGCTGGCAATGAATGCTGAGGGTGTCTCTGCGTGGAGTGTGGGAATTGCGCCTGTCTTGCTGTGAAAGGATCCAGAGCTGAGAATGTGCATGGCTGCGTGTTCCCTCCAGTTGCTTGTGGGACCATGAGATGTTACAGAGCTGGGGTGGGTGGTGCGGCTCTCCCTTTGCCCACGAGCGTGCGCACCTCCTGGCTGTCCGTAGGACGAGAATGGTGTACAGATACGGTGGTTCTTGCGGAGCTCCCTTTGTCCATGGCTGCGAGCAGCTTTGATCTGCCTGCGGGAGCTGGATGGGGTCAAGACAGGGTGGGTGGTGCGGCTCTCTCCTTGCCCACAAGGGTGGGCACCTTCTGGCTGTCTGTAGGATGAGGATGGGCTACAGATACGGTGGGTTTCTCAGCGCCTGTAAGTCTTTGCTAGCCCGTCTCGTCGTCTGCCAGTCTCGTCTGGTGCAGCCCCTTTTCTACCGTTCCGCAGCCAGCCGTGTGTCCAACCCGTTTCTGAAGTGGACCACCGGGCGTAGTCTGCTGGCTGTGCCATGGCCATGGCTGGTGCCAGGATGTCCGTTTCGGGACGAGCCCTCAGCCCCCCAGGGCACAACTCTGTGGCGTTGCCTTTGCCCGTGGCTTTGGGAAGCGCCCTGCAAGCCCGGGATGGGTAGTGGCTTATCTGTCCTGCGGCGTGTTGAGAGCTCTCCATCCCAGTGACGAGGTGGGAGAGGACAGGAGCCGTGGTCTTGTTGCGTCCCTTGGCAGGAGCCTGGCTGTAATTCCCAGGAGAAGCAGCCAAAGAGCCGTCACCCTCCATTGCTGTGGGGAGTCCCAGCCTGCTTGCCTTGCCCTGGGTGCCTGCTGGTCTCAGATCTCGCTCCCCTGCCCCCTGGTCTGGCAGTGTGGCTTGGCGCAGCCCTTTTTCTCCCCTTCTGGGGCTAGTCGTGTCAGCAAGGCCTTTGTGACGTGGAGCACCAGGAGCAGTCTGCTGGCTGTGATGTGGTGGCCATGAGATCAGCAGGGCTGGTGCCTGGAGTTGGTGCTGCATGCGTGTGATGCCGCTTTTCCAGCAGTCCAGTGAGAAGGCGCAGTTAAATAAACGATGCAATAGACTCGACAAGAAGAATTGGTAGTGCTGGGGAAGGAAAGGAAGAGGCTGTAGGATCAGTGTACAGAGCAGCAGCTCGGCAAAGGGTAAAAGAGAACTCAAAGCAGCAGGTGGTAGCCGCGGCCCTCTCTTGAAGCTTTGGGTGGTACTTGCTGCTGCGAGTTGTGGGTTTGAGGGCTCTTCTGGAAGAAAGAGGCTTGTTGAGTTTTCGGAAGGTGATCTTTCACACCTTTGGCCTTGAAGCCGTGGCCCAGCGTGGAAGCGTGCGCCCACGAGTGGCTGGCAATGAATGCTGAGGGTGTCTCTGCGTGGAGTGTGGGAATTGCGCCTGTCTTGCTGTGAAAGGATCCAGAGCTGAGAATGTGCATGGCTGCGTGTTCCCTCCAGTTGCTTGTGGGACCATGAGATGTTACAGAGGTGGGGTGGGTGGTGCGGCTCTCCCTTTGCCCACGAGCGTGCGCACCTCCTGGCTGTCCGTAGGACGAGAATGGTGTACAGATACGGTGGTTCTTGCGGAGCTCCCTTTGTCCATGGCTGCGAGCAGCTTTGATCTGCCTGCGGGAGCTGGATGGGGTCAAGACAGGGTGGGTGGTGCGGCTCTCTCCTTGCCCACAAGGGTGGGCACCTTCTGGCTGTCTGTAGGATGAGGATGGGCTACAGATACGGTGGGTTTCTCAGCGCCTGTAAGTCTTTGCTAGCCCGTCTCGTCGTCTGCCAGTCTCGTCTGGTGCAGCCCCTTTTCTACCGTTCCGCAGCCAGCCGTGTGTCCAACCCGTTTCTGAAGTGGACCACCGGGCGTAGTCTGCTGGCTGTGCCATGGCCGTGGCTGGTGCCAGGATGTCCGTTTCGGGACCAGCCCTCAGCCCCCCAGGGCACAACTTTGTGGCGTTGCCTTTGCCCGTGGCTTTGGGAAGCGCCCTGCAAGCCCGGGATGGGTAGTGGCTTATGTGTCCTGCGGCGTGTTGAGAGCTCTCCGTCCCAGTGACGAGGTGGGAGAGGACAGGAGCCGTGGTCTTGTTGCGTCCCTTGGCAGGAGCCTGGCTGTAATTCCCAGGAGAAGCAGCCAAAGAGCCGTCACCCTCCATTGCTGTGGGGAGTCCCAGCCTGCTTGCCTTGCCCTGGGTGCCTGCTGGTCTCAGATCTCGCTCCCCTGCCCCCTGGTCTGGCAGTGTGGCTTGGCGCAGCCCTTTTTCTCCCCTTCTGGGGCTAGTCGTGTCAGCAAGGCCTTTGTGACGTGGAGCACCAGGAGCAGTCTGCTGGCTGTGATGTGGTGGCCATGACATCAGCAGGGCTGGTGCCTGGAGTTGGTGCTGCATGCGTGTGATGCCGCTTTTCCAGCAGTCCAGTGAGAAGGCGCAGTTAAATAAACGCTGCAATACACTAGAAGAGAAGAACTGGTAGTGCTGGGGAAGGGAAGGAAGAGGCTGTAGGATCAGTGTACAGAGCAGCAGCTCGGCAAAGGGTATAAAGAGAACTAAAAGCAGCAGGTGGTAGCCGCGGCCCTCTTTTGAAGCTTTGGGTGGTACTTGCTGCTGAGAGTTGTGGGTTTGAGGGCTGTTCTGGAAGAAAGAGGCTTGTTGAGTTTTCGGAAGGTGATCTTTCACACCTTTGGCATTGAAGCCGTGGCGCAGTGTGGAAGCGTGCGCCCACGAGTGGCTGGCAATGAATGCTGAGGGTGTCTCTGCGTGGAGCGTGGGAATTGCGCCTGTCTTGCTGTGAAAGGATCCAAAGCTGAGAATGTCCATGGCTGCGTGTTCCCTCCAGTTGCTTGTGGGACCATGAGATGTTACAGAGCTGGGGTGGGTGGTGCGGCTCTCCCTTTGCTCACGAGCGTGGGCACCTGACCCATCCTCGTCCTACAGACAGCCAGAAGGTGCCCACCCTTGTGGGCAAGGAGAGAGCCGCATCACCCACCCTGTCTCGACCCCATCCAGCTCCCGCAGGCAGGTCAAAGGTGCTCGCAGCCATGGACAAAGGGAGCTCCGCAAGAACCACCGTATCTGTACCCCATCCTCGTCCTACGGCCACAGGAGGTGCGCACGCTCGTGGGCAAAGGGGAGGCCGCACCACCCACCCCAGCTCTGTAACATCTCATGGTCCCACAAGCAACTGGAGGGAACACGCAGCCATGGACATTCTCAGCTTTGGATCCTTTCACAGCAAGACAGGCGCAATTCCCACGCTCCACGCAGAGACACCCTCAGCATTCATTGCCAGCCACTCGTGGGCGCACGCTTCCACACTGCGCCACGGCTCAAGCCAAAGGTGTGAAAGTCACCTTCGAAAACTCAACAAGCCTCTTTCTTCCAGAAGGCCCTCAAACCCACAACTCGCAGCAGCAAGTACCACCAAAGTTCAAGAGAGGGCCGCGGCCACACCTGCTGTTGAGTTCTCTTTACCCTTTGCCGAGCTGCTGCTGTTACACTGATCCTCAGCCTCTTCCTTTCCTTCCCCCGCACTACCAATTCTTCTTGTCGAGTCTTATGCATCGTTTATTTAACTGCGCCTTCTCACTGGACTGCGGGAAAGCGGCATCACACGCATGCAGCACCAACTCCAGGCACCAGCCCTGCTGATTCATGGCCACCACATCACAGCCAGCAGACTGCTCCTGGTGCTCCACGTCACAAAGGCCTTGCTGACACGACTAGCCCCGAAGGGGAGAAAAAGGGCTGCGCCGAGCCACACTGCCAGACCAGGGGGCGGAGGGGAGCGAGATCGAGACCAGCAGGCAACCAGGGCAAGGCCAGCAGGGGCTGGACTCCCCACAGCAATGGAGGGTGACGGCTCTTTGGCGTGCTTCTCCTGGAATTACAGCCAGGCTCCTGCCAAGGACGCAACAAGACCACGGCTCCTGTCCTCTCCCACCTCGTCACTGGATGGAGAGCTCTAACACGCGCAGGACAATAAGCCACTACCCATCCCGGGTTGCCGGCGTTCCAAAGCCACGGGCAAAGGCAACGGCACAAGTTGTGCCCTGGGGGGCTGAGGGGCTCGTCCGAAACAGACATCCTGGCACCAGCCACGGCCATGGCACAGCCAGCAGACTACGCCCGGTGGTCCACTTCCGAAACGGGTTGGACACACGGCTGGCTGCGGAACGGTAGAAAAGGGGCTGCACCAGACGAGACTGGCAGACGACGAGACGGGCTAGCAAAGACTACAGGGCCTGAGAAACCCACCGTATCTGTAGCCCATCTCATCTACAGACAGCCAGAAGGTGCCCACCCTTGGGGCAAGGAGAGGGCCGCACCACCCACCTGTCTTGACCCCATCCAGCTCCCGCAGGCAGATCAAAGGCTGCTCGCAGCCATGGACAAAGGGAGCTCCGCAAGAAACCACCGTATCTGTACCCCATCCTCGTCCTACGGACAGCCAGGAGGTGCGCACGCTCGTGAGCAAAGGGAGAGCCGCACCCCACCCACCCACTCTGTAACATCTCATGGTCCCACAAGCAACTGGAGGGAACACGCAGCCATGCACATTTCAGCTCTGGATCCTTTCACAGCAAGACAGGCGCAATTCCCACACTCCACGCAGAGACCCCCTCAGCATTCATTGCCAGCCACTGTGGGCGCACGCTTCCACGCTGTGGCCACGGCTTCAATGGCAAGGTGTGAAAGATCACCTTCCGAAAACTCAACAAGCCTCTTTCTTCAGAAGAGCCCTCAAACCCACAAATCGAGAGCAAGTACCACCCAAAGCTTAAGAGAGGCCGCGGCTACACCCTGCTGCTTGAGTTCTCTTTTACCTTTGCCGACTGCTGCTCTGTACACTGATCCTACAGCCTCTTCCTTTCCTCCCCAGCACTACCAATCTTCTTGTCGAGTCTATTGCATCGTTTATTTAACTGCGCCTTCTTACTGGACTGCTGGAAAGCGGCATCACACGCATGCAGCACCAACTCCAGGCACCAGCCCTGCTGATGTCATGGCCACCACATCACAGCCAGCAGACTGCTCCTGGTGCTCCACGTCACAAAGGCCCTGCTGACACGACTAGCCCAGAAGGGGAGAAAAAGGGCTGCGCCAAGCCACACTGCCAGACCAGGGGCAGGGGAGCGAGATCTGAGACCAGCAGGACACAGGGCAAGGCAAGCAGGCTGGGGCTCCCCACAGCAATGCAGGGTGACTGCTCTTTGGCTGCTTCTCCTGGGAATTACAGCCAGGCTCCTGCCAAGGGACGCAACAAGACACGGCTCCTGTCCTTCCACCTCGTCACTGGACGGAGAGCTCTCAAACGCGCAGGACAGATAAGCCACTACCCATCCCGGGCTTGCAGGGAGCTTCCCAAAGCCACCGGGCAAAGGCAACGCCACCAAGTTGTGCCCTGGGGGGCTGAGGGCTGTCCGAACGGACATCCTGGCACCAGCCAGGCCATGGCACAGCCAGCAGACTACGCCTGGTGGTCCACTTCAGAAGCGGGTTGGACACACGGCTGGCGCGGAACGGTAGAAAAGGGGCTGCACCGGACGAGACTGGCAGACGACGAGACGGGCTAGCAAAGACTTACAGGCCTGAGAAAACCACCGTATCTGTAGCCCATCCTCGTCCTACGGACAGCCAGGAGGTGCCCACGCTCGTGAGCAAAGGGAGAGCCGCATCACCCACCCTGTCTCGACCCCATCCAGCTCCCGCAGGCAGGTCAAAGGTGCTCGCAGCCATGGACAAAGGGAGCTCCGCAAGAACCACCGTATCTGTAGCCCATCCTCGTCCTACGGACAGCCAGGAGGTGCCCACGCTCGTGAGCAAAGGGGAGCCGCATCACCCACCCCACCTCTGTACATCTCATGGTCCCACAAGCAACTGGAGGGAACACGCAGCCATGGACATTCTCAGCTCTGGATCCTTCACAGCAAAGACAGGCGCAATTCCCACGCTCCACGCAGAGGACACCTCCGCATTCATTGCCAGCCACTCGTGGGCGCACGCTTCCACGCTGGGCCACGGCTTCAATGCCAAAGGTGTGAAAGATCACCTTCCGAAAACTCAACAAGCCTCTTTCTTCCAGAAGAGCCCTCAAACCCACAACTCTCAGCAGCAAGTACCACCCAAAGCTTCAAGAGAGGGCCGCGGCTACACACTGTGCTTTGAGTTCTCTTTACCCTTTGCCGAGCTGCTGCTCTGTACACTGATCCTACAGCCTCTTCTTTCCTTCCCAGCACTACCAATTCTTCGTGAGGTATTGCCTCGTTTATTTAACTGCGCCTTCTCACTGGACTGCTGGAAAAGGGCATCACACGCATGCAGCACCAACTCCAGGCACCAGCCCTGCTGATCTCATGGCCACCACATCACAGCCAGCAGACTGCTCCTGGTGCTCCACGTCACAAAGGCCTTGCTGACACGACTAGCCCCAGAAGGGGAGAAAAAGGGCTGCGCCAAGCCACACTGCAGACCAGGGGGCAGGGGAGCGAGATCTGAGACCAGCAGGCACCAGGGCAAGGCAAGCAGGCTGGGACTCCCCACAGCAATGGAGGGTGACGGTCTTTGGCTGCTTTCCTGGGAATTACAGCCAGGCTCCTGCCAAGGGACGCAACAAGACCACGGTCCGTCCTCTCCCACCTCGTCACGGGACGGAGAGCTCTCAAACACGCCGCAGGACAGATAAGCCACTACCCATCCCGGGCTGCAGGGCGCTTCCCAAAGCCACGGGCAAAGGCAACGCCACAGAGTTGTGCCCTGGGGGGCTGAGGGCGTCCCGAAACGGACATCCTGGCACCAGCCACGGCCATGGCACAGCCAGCAGACTACGCCGGTGGTCCACGTCAGAAACGGGTTGGACACACGGCTGGCTGCGGAACGGTAGAAAAGGGGCTGCACCAGACGAGACTGGCAGACGACGAGACGGGCTAGCAAAGACTTCCAGGCGCTGAGGAAACCCCCGTATCTGTAGCCCATCCTCGTCCTACAGACAGCCAGAAGGTGCCCACCCTTGTGGGCAAGGAGAGAGCCGCACCACCACCCTGTCTTGACCATCCAGCTCCCGCAGGCAGATCAAAGTGTCGCAGCCATGGACAAAGGGAGCTCCGCAAGAAGAACACCGATGCTTACCACATCCTCGTTCACGGACAGCCAGGAGGTGCCCACGCTCGTGAGCAAAGGGAGAGCCGCATCACCCACCCACCTCTGTAACATCTCATGGTCCCACAAGCACTGGAGGGAAACACGCAGCCATGCACATTCTCAGCTGGGTCCTTTCACAGCAAGACAGGCGCAATTCCCACGCTCCACGCAGAGACACCATCAGCATTCATTGCCAGCCAATCGTGGGCGCACGCTTCCACGCTGGGCACGGCTTCAAGGCCAAAGGTGTGAAAGATCACCTTCCGAAAACTCAACAAGCTCCTTTCTTCCAGAAGAGCCCAAACCCACAAATCTCAGCAGCAAGTACCACCCAAAGCTTCAAGAGAGGGCCGCGGTACCACCTGCGCTTTGAGTTCTCTTTTACCCTTTGCCGAGCTGCTGCTCTGTACATGATCCTACAGCCTCTCTTCCTCCCCAGCACTACAATTCTTTGTCGAGTTATTGCATCGTTTATTTAACTGCGCCTTCTCACTGGACTGCTGGAAAAGCGGCATCACACGCATGCAGCACCAACTCCAGGCACCAGCCCTGCTGATCTCATGGCCACCACATACAGCAGCAGAGACTGCTCCTGGTGCTCCACGTCACAAAGGCCTTGCTGACACGACTAGCCCAGAGGGGAGGAAAAGGGCTGCGCCAAGCCACACTGCCAGACAGGGGGCAGGGGAGCGAGATCTGAGACCAGCAGGCACCCAGGGCAAGGCAAGCAGGCTGGGATCCCCAAGCATGGAGGGTGACGGCTTTGGCTGCTTCTCCTGGGAATTACAGCCAGGCTCTGCCAAGGGACGCAACAAGACCACGGCTCTGTCCTCTCCCACCTCGTCACTGGGACGGAGAGCTCTCAAACACGCCGCAGGACACATAAGCCATACCCATCCCGGGCTTGCAGGGAGCTTCCAAAGCCACGGGCAAAGGCAACGCCACAAAGTTGTGCCCTGGGGGGCTGAGGGCTGGTCCCGAAACGGACATCCTGGCACCAGCCATGGCCAGCACAGCCAGCAGACTACGCCCGGTGGTCCACGTCAGAAGCGGGTTGGACACACGGCTGGCTGCGGAACGGTAGAAAAGGGGCTGCACCAGGACGGAACTGGCAGACGACGAGACGGGCTAGCAAAGTTACAGGCGCTGAGAACCCACCGTATCTGAGCCCATCCTCATCCCTACAGACAGCCAGAAGGGCCCACCCTTGTGGGCAAGGAGAGAGCCGCATCACCCACCCTGTCTCGACCCCATCCAGCTCCCGCAGGCAGGTCAAAGGTGCTCGCAGCCATGGACAAAGGGAGCTCCGCAAGAACCACCGTATCTCTACCCCATCCTCGTCCTACGGACAGCCAGG